>NC_057916.1:70402103-70702103 GCF_018873765.1 Telopea speciosissima | reverse complement strand
GCTGTTGATGCTCAATCCAGTGCTGAAACAGAGTTTTGGGCTATGACCCATGGAATATGTGAACTCCTCTGGCTCCAAGGACTTCTTCAAAATGTATGTGTTGCTGTTGATCTGCCTATGCACCTTTATTGTGACAGTATATCAGCAATAAGTATTGCACATAATCCAGTTCGACATGATCGCACCAAGCATGTTAAGATTGATCTTCACTTCATCAAGGAGAAGTTACAACAAGGGGTCATTTGTGTTCCTTTTATCTAGTCTAGTGAGCAGTTAGATTATATTCTCACTAAGGGAATTAGTAGTGAGAGTTTTTGTTCTATAGTTAGCAAGTTAGGCATGTTTGATATTTATGCACCAACTTGAGGGGGAGTGTTGTAATTTGGGTTCAAGAGTATTTTTGTCATAGGGGTATTTCAGTCTTTGTACCTATTCTAGAATGTTCCTACACTCATTATAAATAAAGTGGGGCTGTGATCATATTGTCACAAGCCATTATTCATATTTTCCACAAAGACAAAAATCATGATGATGCAATGATTGATTTATGTGTCTATCTCTCTCCTCGGATTCAAATTTTTTTTGAATTTTTTCTTCTCTTTTCTTTACTTCTCTTTTCTTGACATCCGAACATAACCCAAGTGCTACAGCCATTACATAATTGGTGAAAAATACACAACATTTTTTCAAACTAAATTTTCATGACTAATGATCATTAATAAGTGAGATAAGAACTTGGATCATCCTTCTTCATGCACAGAGGATGAAACTTAAAGATGATGGAATTGTATATCCAGATTATTAGAGACAGTAACCATTTTGAACTATAGAGCTTATCAACTTCCCACCACAGAAGGAAATAAGAGTGGCTACTGAAAACTAAATTAAATGCGAAAATATGAACTTATAAAGCATAATCATCAATGGGTAAAAAATTGGAAGCATGGTTCTTTTCCAAGCATATCCACTATCACCTGAATTCCTATGGAATAAAGCATCCAAAGAGTGCTGAAATCGGATATTTTCCTTCCACCCCCAACTTCCAACTCTAAAGCAGTGCTGCAAAATTGATGATGTCACAAAACTAACAAAAGAGAAAAATGCTATAATAAATAAAAGAGTGCACCCTCATCATAAATTCTTTACAATATTCACTGCAGTCATAATGTTAGATATGGGCCAGAATACCGTGGGGGGTATTCTGGACTTTTTTCCTCTTTATTTATTTAGTTGTTTGTATGTGGTTTAGTCCCACATTGCTCATGTACATATGTTTATTCTTTTATTACTCTTATAAATAAAGAGGTGCTTGGGGTGACTTAAATCATCCAAGCCTTTCCCTAATTTTAAATCTCTCTACATGGTATCAGAGCTGATTTCGAATTAGGGACCAACCCCATCGATTTTTTTTCTCCTTCTTCTCTCCTCCATCGTTTTTCCCTTCTTCTCCCTCCTTGTTTCTCCTTTGTTCTCCCTTTTTCCTAAGGGCAGCACTACAAGAGGTGGTCGTATGACTTAGGTGCTGCCCCTCCCAACCTCTTTTTTATGTTTTCTCCATGATCAATTCCTGCTCAATAGCTGCTTGACTCTACCTGCGATTTTGAAGTCTTCAAGTTTTTTTAGAAGATCAGCCCCTACCATTATTGCAGGCTGTTCTTCCCTTATTGGAGCTTCTTCAGCACCCTTTCCAGCAACTATTCAGCATATATATCCTCCTTCATTGAAGACCTCCACTCCCAATCAATCTCCATCTTCAGGGTTTTGAAAAAACCCTGACAATTGTTGACTTTGGGTGTGGGGCTGCTTGTTGCTGCTACACTTTGGCTCTACTTCTGCAGGGCTGCTTCTACACTTACAAGGACACACTCGACTGCAATTTGGGCCTTCACAGTTCAGTTTTGAAGACCTCTCTAAGATCGATATACCATCACAGGTGTTTTTTCAAAACCCTGACATCCATCGATCTTGGGGGCTGCTGCTGCCTATTGGACCTATATTTCTGCAGGTTATTTTCTCCATTATACAAGGTCAATCGACTTCAGTTGTTGCTATTTACCTGCAGTTTAATCCCTCTTTTGTCCCTTTATCGATTTCCACAATTCAGTTTTTTTTTCCAAAACCCTGCAAATATCGATATAGGGTTCTTCTTGTGCTGCTGGTTCTGATTTTTGGAGTGGTGATTCAGCCTTTAATTTAAGGATAGTATTGGATTAATTTGCTTCCAGTATGGGTGATTCGATCACTTCTTCAGCCACTTCAAACCAGTTACTTCATGATGGTCACAGCAAGACAGAGTACCACAGCTTCCCACCAAATCCTATTAAACTGGATGGCTCGAATTATCTTCTATGGTCCAGATCTGCCTCTTTTGCTATTGCAGGCCGTGGTCTCACCAGTCATATTAATGGCACTTGTGTTATGCCTACTGAACAAGGGCCTGCTCAGGAAAAGTGGCTTGCCAATAATGGTGTTCTGATGTCTTATCTGATAGGCTCTATGACTTCAGATTTACAGCATAACTTTCTTCTTCTGGATACTACCTCTCAGATTTGGGCTGCATGCAAGGAAACATATGGGCAGCTTGGCAATGATGCCCAAGTATATGAAATCCGGAAGAAGGTCCTTCACACCACTCAAGGAGAACTTTCAATGTCAAAATACTGTGCTACTCTCCGCAGTCTGTGACAACAGTTGGACCATTTCTCAGACTTTCACCCTACTACAGTGGCTGATATTACTTCCTATAAGAAGCACGTGGATAAGATCAGAGTCTATGACTTTTTTGCTGGTTTGAATGTGGAGTATGATCAGATCCGTGTTCAGGACTTGGGCCATAAGCCTTTTCCCACACTTGAACAATCATATGCATTGGTGTCTTCTGAGGAGAACCAGAGGGCTGCTATGTTGCACCCTCCTACAACTGACAGATCAGCTCTCAAGGCTGCTGCCCCTGCCACTCCTGCTCCTAGTGGCACTGCTTCTCTTGGTGATTCTGCTACAGGGAATGTTGTTTTTGAGCACTGTCACAAACCCTATCACACCAAAGAGAGGTGCTGGAAACTTCATGGGAAACCAGCTCATTTTGAAGCAAAAAGGGCTGCCAAGACCAAGAATAAGACAAAGACCAAGGCCCATCAGATTGAGACTATTACTGCAGCCCCTGCTACTGACCCTGGTCTATCCCAGGAGGATCTACAGGCACTCCTACATATGCTAAGGCCTTCCGCTGCCGCTGCCTCTACTACATCAGCTACTGCCAATTCTTCAACTCCTTCAGGTTCACACTTTGCCCGGTCAGGTATTCCATTTGGAGGTCATTGTGCCTCTGTAGCTTCCCATCCTTGGATCATAGATTCTGGAGCTACAGATCATATGACCGGTTCCTCTAGCTTGTTTCATAAATACTCTCCCACTTCTGGGAAAGATAAGATCATATGACTTCGATCCCTGAACCAATTCAGCCAATTCAATCTCTTTCCTCTTCCTCACACTGGTGGGGAAGTAATTCCCAAAGAAAGCTTGTTTAAAAATGTCCCAAGTTAGGACAGGGTGAGCCGCTTGCAAGATAGGCTTTGTGGTTTCCCACCAAGCCTCTGCTTCATACTGTAGCTTATATCTAGCACAGATGAGTTTCTACTGGTCATTGCATCCCAGAAACTCAAAGGCTTTCTCCATCTCTTTCACCCATTTAACAGGAAGCAGGGTGTCCTTGCTGATCCCAGCAAAAGTTAAAGGTTGCAGTTGCATCTTGAGGAACCGTTCCATCATGCGGCCTTCAGTGTCCTGTTGTGGAGCAGGAGGGGGAGGGACAGCAAGGGCTGCAGGAGTTGCAGGGGCTGCTTGTGAAGTTTGGATACTCCTGATGGCTGCTTGGAATTGATTACCCATATCGGTAATCATCTGATGCATTTGCTGTTGCTGCCCTTCCATTATAGCCCTTATAAGGCTAGCTGTGTCGGGAGCAGGCATATCAGGGGGAGGAGGAAGATGATTTGCTTGTGTACCCCCAGCTGGAGGATCATTATGGGTAGGATTGGAGGATGAGGCTGCCTATGCACGGCCTCTGGTGTTATGCCTCTGATATGTAACAGGAGGCCGAGGATCCATAATGATCAGCTGAGAAAGAAAATAAACATCAAACTATCAGCACATGCAGCAGTTTGATATACATATATGCACAAAATAGAGAAAGTAGTAATTAAGGCAAGATAAGCCTTATCGTACTCCACAGAATTCAAGGGAGGCCTTGAAGTATATCTGCCCATCTGTGGAGGATAGATTCGATGCGAGAAATGTGGGCCCGAAGGTAATCCATCCTCCGATCGATGATGTAAAAATCTCTGGCCCACAATGATTTGCTGTCATTCCATAAGATAGACCGTAGATATACCCGGTCATTAACAAGCAACTCAAGCGCTCGATTGAGTTCATCAATGTTCTCGGGGTTGTAATTGTACTCCTCAATTGGCCTTAACACATAACTCATCTCGAGTTGGTGTTATATGTTAAGCCAAGAATCGAACTCCTATAAAGAAAACTCACAAATCATGCCACATATTAAAATATATTAGATTATAATGAAACAATAAATAAACACTCACTTCATAGCCATTTCCTAACTTAAGCATAATCATAGCATTTAATAAGTTTAAAAATCATATAACACAGCATTTAAAGCATAAAAGTATGATTTTTACACCCAATTTATAAATATACAAGCCTTATATTACACAAACATAGTTTTAAGAATTTTATATCATTTTTAAATAATTTTTAATGTACTTTTTAATGTATTTTTTTTTTTTTTAATTTATTCTATTTTAAATAATTTATTATTATTATTCTTATTTTTTATTATATTATAAAGATATAATTATTTTATTTTAATATATTATAGGGTACAATTCATTATTTATCTAAGTATTTATTATAATTTTTCAAACCATTTTAGAAGGCAAAAGGGATGAATCGGATTCACTAGCAAAAAGGGCAATCGGATTTACTACCGAGTTGAATCGATCATCCGGTTCACTCGGCAGTGACCAATTTCTCTTAAAAGTGTAAAAACCTGCATCTTTTCTATTTGAAACCCATTCGGCTCTTACTTCTCCCTTTCTCTTTTCTAAGTGTCTAACACCCCAAAGAGGGTTCCTAAGTGCATTCAAGACTAAAGGAGGGATCCTAACACAAGATTTCACCCCCCAAATCAAATGTAAGTGATCAAATCCTCATTCCTTCTCTTTCTCTTACTTCATTTTAGATCTAAATAAGCATCTCTTCCTATATTTTTTTGTTCTTCAGCCAAAACAGAAATTTCTTGTTCTCTTCTAGCACATTCACTTTTCTTAGCTCATTTTGTCGCAATGTGCTATGTTATTGCTGATTTCACTCTTTTGCTTCCATTTCCTCAAGATCTATATGCAACATTCACTGTGTACAGCTTGTGCTCAGCAAGTGTTTGATAAAATGCTTACATGACCTTCCTAACTAATTTTTTTTTGGATTGCTTTTACTGTTTTTATGAACATTTTCATGCCTACAACTATTCTAAGGTATCCCCCTTTCAGATGCTTTATTTTCTAATGATATATCATAACCACAAATCTCCCTATAAAACCAAGCTTAAATATGCATAGCTAGTGTTTGATAAAATGACCTAATGAAGTTGTTAACCTTAATGTGCCTGTTTGTCTAGCCTAACTTGTTCCATTACATTTGTTTAGGCTTATATTGGGTTTATAAGCTATAAACATGTACTCATACACAAAGATAACTTGTATACTTATATATATTTTTCTACACTTGACTAGACTACATACTTGTTGTATTCTTGGTCAATGCACGCTTACATATGGGCTGCTGTCCCATATATGAGCACGCATAAAGAAATACACTTTGTTTTACATTTTACTGATTTTACACTCATTATCTAAATTATATTTTTTTTTTTTTTTTTTTTTTTGTTGCAGCTTGATCTATAATGGCTGCAGCCCGAGGGCGAGGTCCCAGTGCCACAGCCTATTGATCGCCCACCAGTGTCTCAGCCTGCAGCATCATTTGGGCATCCAGGTGCCTCTTCTTCTTCAGTTGCTCCAGAGTACACAACTGATGGTACCACATGGGCACAGCTGTTCAGTAGATTAGAGAGCATGGAGAGGACCATGAAATAGGGTTTTTCTGAGTTGGGTGGAAGGATGAGTGCAGTGGAGACCCAGCTGTCAGAGTGGAGGTCACACTTCTCGGGACAGGGCCCACAACCACAGTGACTATCCGATGTTACTATCTAGACTAGGTCTTAACTTATATGTAATTTTCTTTTACACTTTGTAAGGACTATGGTCCTCAACTTAACCTATATCAACCTGATGTAACCAGATCAGCCTATGCGCTGAAATTTTTGTATAAACTCGGATCTATATAATAGAAGTTTTATCTTTATATCACAGTCTACAGTCAATTTTTCCATTTGTTTTTACTTGGTAGCTTTTAGTTGAGGTTTTTAATCAATCCTAAGTTGAACTCACCTTCAGGTCAATGAGTTCAAGAGCTGCCAATCATGAATTTGACTGCGAATAGAAAAAGAGCGTGGCATGCTCTGATACCACTTAAATGTCACACCCCAGCCCGGTTCATAAGGCCAAGTGTGCCAGGATGTCCTTGACATCCAACCAAGATCACCATGCAGTTCTCTATTCGCAGTTTCAATTACAATATAATTAAATTAAGAGCAGCGGAAGCAATTTAATATGAAATAAGACAGTAATTAAAGGAAACTAGTGATAACAGTTGTATTTATATATATATGAACATGCTTTTACATCAGGGTTACACAGTTAGTTCACAGAAGGTGTAACACTAACTAAGCTAAAAAAAAGTTATATACATAAGTACTACAAAAAGTAATATAAACAAAAAGAAGGGAGGAGCCTGATCAGTCTGGGAGATCAGGAGAATGAGCAATCGTCGCAGGAGCACGAAGCATCGTGCTCCGCCAAAACATAAGGACCAGCTCCGCGATCAATAAGAGAATCCTGAACAGTAGGAGTCCCCAAAGGAGCATAAACAGCAGCGATAGAAGTTTCATCTGTAAAAATAGAGTGATCACGAGAGGTGAGCTCTCAACTGAGCCCAATAAGGGAATGCATGCAAACATATCGCAGCAATTATGATGAATGTCCTAAGTAGCATGTCCTAACATGGATACTAAGTCACATGTGGTATAAGTACTACTGTAGTAGATGCTAACCTCGAAGAGAACCTGCCAGGAAAGCATGACACAAGGCAGCTAACCCAACAGACCCCCAATGACCAACCGGAAAACATGACACCAAGCAGTTCCAGACATCGATCACCCGAGCGAAACCATTCTACCACGGTGAAGACCCGCCAGGAAAGCACATCACCAAGCAGCTAACCCAACAGACCCTCAATGACCAACCCTACTGTTTGTTCCCACAGCGGAGTACACACGCTGACATGGGATAGTGAATGGTACCCCGGCATACCCTTCGGCTGTACCACGGGTTGTCCAACACCTTATCCCCTGTTGGTAAGGGGCGTAGTACTGGATTATGATAAAACAGCCTAGCCCAGTGCAATCAATGCATGATAACACTTGTATGTATAACTGAATTTAATAGAACAATACTTTTCCAATAATAGTCATCAGCAACAAGTAGATATCAATGTAAATGCAAGATGCCAATGCAACCTAAATCATATGCAGATTCTAATGCAATAAATAAAAGCTAATAACTATATGAACAGGATAATTTTGATGATGTATGACATGGCAATCAGAACAAAACAAATTAAAATGATAAACACTCCAAAATTAAGGTCAGAATTCCCTTACCTGTCTCTGTAGGTAAGGTCTCAATAATTACCCTCCAAAATAGCCCAAAAACAGACAAACCAGCAAGAATAGACTGGAAACATCCTATCGTGAAAAATCAGCAATGTTTGGAGGTTAGAGCATAGCCAGAGATCGATCAAAGGCATCGGGGTATTTTGGTCACAATGGCTGAACCGGCTGTCCGGTTCAAGGGGCAGAATTGGGGGTTTTACTTTAAATGGGCAGATCTTAACATGCACAGTCCCAATTTCTGGTTTCAGATAATAATTAAGGTGGGTCATTTCACTAATTTGTCGAATTTCAGATTTAAATACTAAAATTAGGGATTTAGGTTAATTACTTCTCAAATTAATGATTTAGGGCTTATAAATTGGTTCATGGAACCTGAAATTAGATTCAGCAGAGAAACAGCCCTGAAATTTCAGGTATAACAGAACCTAGTTTGTTCTAAATTAGGTTTATGTTGGTAGCATTCCTATTTTTAAAGCTTAGTTTACATATTTTAATGGCTGCCATGGGTTAGGACTGGGTTAAGGCTTAGGATTAGAGAAGAAAGAGAAGAGAACAGCAGAAATTTAAGGACCTACCTGAAATTGATGGTGATATCAGTGTGACAGCAGTCCTAGATTGTGCAGGAAGAACTCCAATTGCACTCTCAAGCTTCAACTCCAAGTGTAGAATCAAAGCCCCAACGTATGATGTACTTCTCTCTCCTTCTTCTTCCCTTTTTCTTCTTCTTTCTCTAAGTTTCCCTAAGGCTCTCAAGGCTGGATCGATTCTTCTTATGTTCAAATAAGAGGAAGAAGGAAAATAGAAAGGGGGGTTTATATAAATGCATAATACTTAAGCACTAAGGGGTAGGGTGGTAATTTGAGTATTAATTATTTCTATAACTAATTTATTAACCTCTTAGATTGATGAATAGTGTAATTGGTTTATATTTATAGTGGTTGAGTTATCTAAGGCATGTTTGGCCTTTTAATGTAAAATCAGCTTTTAAAACTAATTTTTTAAATTGTTTTTAACCAGAATTTTGTACTTATTACCTTAATGTAATTATAGAATGATGTCACATGACATCATGGGTAAACTGGGTACGGGTAATTACTTGGAATTGGAATCTCCACTGGGGATGTGGGTCCCACAAGGATAAAATGACCAGAATACCCCTAAAAGTCTAATTGGTCATATAATCGACATACGAATACACAAATAAGTTCATACTTACAATAAGTTAGTTAAGGGATAGGCTCTGCATCCCCTCCAGGTAGCATATTTGACACAGGTAGCTCAGATGCGGGACCCCACCAGGGTTCTCTGACTCTAGAAGGGCAGGTTGAGAAGACTCCTCCCCGGAATCCTCCATAGGTGTGTCAGATGGTTGGTCAAGTACCTCGACCGATGCAGCCCATAACATTGAAGCAAGCATCGACACAGGACTGGAACCTGAAATCACACAAGTTCCAAAAATTCAAATTTATTACGGATTTTACAATGACGGTCGCTTCTCTCCACCACCATTACATTCTCCACTACACCAGAACTCCATGGTCTCTTCTGAACTCTACCAATGGCACTCTAGGTTAGGTCACCCCCCTTTAGGAATCTTAGCTCATTTATTTCCTAGTCTGGTCACCCTTCGTACTAAGGATGACTTTTTTTGTGAGGCTTGTGTTCTGGCCAAACAAACACGTTCAAATTATCCAGTTTCTAATAAAAGGAGTTCTTTTTGTTTTAATTTGGTGCATTCTGATGTTTGGGGCCCTAGCCGTAAACCTTCTATTTTTGGCCACCGATGGTTTGTTTCTTTCATTGATTGTCATTCTAGGCATATATGGGTAGATCTTTTACATACAAAAAATCAAGTTTTTTCATGTTTTTAGCATTTTCATAACATGATTCAAACTCAGTTCCAGGCTACTCTTAAAGTATTGAGAAGTGATAATGGAACAGAGTATACTGAGTTACAATTTCAAAAATATTTGGCTGACCATGGCATCCTTCATCAAACTAGTTGTGTTGATACCCCTGCCCAGAATGGTGTGGCAGAAAGGAAAAATCGCCACTTGCTAGAGATGGCCCAGGCTTTGATGTTTGCGAGGAATGTCCCATCTCAATATTGGGGGGATGCGGTACTCACTGCCGCCTATCTCATCAATAGGCTGCCCTCTAGGGTTCTTCACTCTCGTAGCCCCTCTGATGTTTTAATGGGAAATTCCTCCTTTATTGCGCCACCCAAGGTCTTTGGTTGTGTGTGTTATACTAGGGATACTAGATCTCCTAACAAACTGGAACCTCGGGGACTTCGTTGTATTTTCTTGGGTTATTCTCCGACCCAGAAAGGTTACAAGTGTTACCATCCCCCTTCCCGTCGAACCATGGTTAGTATGGATGTTATTTTCCATGAGTCCCTTTCTTACTATTCTTCGCCACCTCTTCAGGGGGAGAGTTCTAGTGAAGATGTGCCTTTTGAGATTCCTCTACCAGAGGTTCCTCAGGCTGCTGTCCAGCCTACTTTATCACCACCCACGGCTGCTGTCCAGCCTACTTTATCACCACCCATGGCTGCTGTCCAGCCTACTTTATCACCACCCATGGCTGCTGTCCAGCCTAATTTACCACCACCCACGGCTGCTGCCCAGCCTACTTTGGATGCCCAACTTCCTCTGGCTGTTCCTCCCTCACCTGATGGGAATCCTTTACAGGGGGAGACCATAGAAAATAGTGTTGCTAATGTTCCTATCCAGGGGGAGCTGACTCCTGTCCAGAGGACTATTGGTGAATTTCAGAAGAGAATCGACAACTCCAACATCATCAGCTATACAAGGGGCAAATCCAACAGAGGGTAGCTGCAACCCACTGTAGCACCAGTACCCATAATTGCCGGCTCCAAACCCGGATCCTTCATCTCCTGGTAATCCCTCTCCTTCCGACCTACCTATTGCTCATCGCAAAGGTACTAGGACTTGCACTTTACATCCCATATCTCGCTTTGTTTCATATAGTTCTCTTTCTCCTTCTTTCCGTGCTTTTGTATCCTCTCTTTGTTCTATCTCTATTCCTAAAAATTGGCAGGAAGCATATACAGATGGAAAGTGGAAGGCTGCAATGTTGGAAGAAATGAGAGCACTACACAAAAATAACACGTGGGATCTTGTGGCACTTCCTCCAGGGAAAAAACCAGTGGGATGTAAATGGGTCTTTGTGGTAAAACAGACGGCTGATGGTTCAGTGGATCGGTATAAGGCATGTCTGGTTGTAAAGGGGTTTACTCAAACTTATGGAGTTGACTACCAGGAGACCTTTGCACCAGTGGCAAAGCTCAACACTATCAGGGTGTTATTATCTTGTGCTGCAAATCTTGGGTGGGATCTTCAGCAGTTAGATGTAAAGAATGCCTTCCTCCATGGGGAGCTTGAGGAGGAGGTATATATGGACATTCCACCAGGCTACTCTGATGACAGGACTAGGGGCAAAGTCTGTAAGTTGAAACGTGCTCTATATGGGTTGAAGCAATCACCTAGGGCTTGGTTCGGCAGATTTCATAAGGCTATGATTTCAGCAGGTTATAAGCAGAGCAATGCTGATCATATTTTGTTCATCAGACGAGTTGGTGACAAGGTTACTCTACTCATAGTCTATGTGGATGATATCGTGGTAACTGGTAATGATAATGCTACTATCAGGGATTTGAAGCTTTTCCTTGGCCGTGAGTTTGAGGTCAAAGATCTAGGTTCTCTCAAATATTTTCTAGGGATAGAAGTTGCTCGCTCTTCAAAGGGCATCTTTCTTTCTCAAAGAAAATATGTCCTGGATCTATTGATTGAGACAGGGCTGCTAGGTTGTCATCCTTCAGATACTCCTATGGAGGCCACTACAAAACTTAGGGAGAAAGAGGGTGAACCTGTTGACAAAGGTGGTTATCAGCGGTTAGTGGGCAAACTAATCTATCTTTCTCACACCAGACATGACAGAGCAGTTGATGTAAGTATGGTGAGCCAATTCGTGCATGATCCCTATTCCTCTCATATGGATGCAGTCCGTCGTATTTTGAGGTATTTGAAGTCTGCTCCAGGAAAGGGAATTCTCTTGTCTTCCAATGGTCACCTCAAGGTTGAAGCTTATACTGATGCCGATTGGGCTGGTTCTCCTAACAGAAAATCTATCTCTGGCTATTATTCCTTTGTGGGTGGGAACCTTGTTACCTAGCGTAGCAAAAAGCAGAATGTTGTTGCAAGATCCAGTGCTGAAGTCGAGTTTCGTGCGATGGTCCAAGGCATTTGTGAACTTCTACGGCTTAGAGGATTATTACAGGATATTGGTGTTGCTGTCCATCTTCCAATGATGCTTTATTGTCACAATATAGCTGCCATTAGCATTGCTCATAACCCTATCCAGCATGATCGCACTAAGCATGTGGAGGTTGACAGACATTTCATCAAGGAGAAGCTTGAAGCTGGCCTCATTTGTGTTCCCTTTGTGAAGTCTACTGATCAACTTGCTTATGTGTTCACTAAGGGGCTGAATAGCAAGCTGTTTCATCCTATCTTAGTCAAGTTGGGCATGCATGATATATATACTCCAACTTGAGGGGGAGTGTTAGATATGGGCCAGAATACCGTGGGGGATATTCTGGGCTTTTTTCCTCTTTATTTATTTAGTTGTTTGTATGTGGTTTAGTCCCACATTGCTCATGTACATATGTTTATTCTTTTATTACTCTTATAAATAAAGAGGTGCTTGGGGTGACTTAAATCATCCAAGCCTTTCCCTAATTTTAAATCTCTCTGCACATAATGTATGCAAATTTAATTACAAAGAAACCACAATAGCAGTTGAAATGATGACATTACAGAATTTATAAGAGAACATAATAGTGATTAGTAAGTCGCTATACTACCAACAGAAATAGGATGAGTGTAAAAGTGTGTCCCAATAAAAAAAAAATGATTTGAACATGCAAACAAGAAGGGAAGGAAGAATAATCCGTCTTTTTTTTTTTAGGGAGAGGGGGGGGAAGGGGCTTAATAGTAAGCCGCTATACCCCTGTACAACTCGAGCAGCAAGGCTTTATGTTAAAGTGTCTAGATACATTGTGCACGTGTTCCACATGTTAGGATAAGGATTGTGACTCATCCTTACCTAGCATCCCATAATTGTAATTCCTTCTCTCATTTATAAAGGTGGACTCTGTCATTCTAGATAAACCAAATCATTCTCTTGCGCTCTAGTTCTCAACTTGGTATCAGGGCCCCAAAACCCTGAAAAGTTTTTTTATTTTTCCACCGCCAGTAGGTTCGCCATCACAGGTTTTAGAGGCTCCGACCTCTCTGGTCAAGCATGGTAGACTGAACATGCTCCCACATATGTCACACCATGGATGATCCACTAATCATCACTCACCACCACTGACCATATAATGTCACACCACCACCACCGTAGGATGGGTAATACCCGGAATAGCTATTTATGATACTATGCAATTTGTGCCACCAGATGTGCATACAATATACATGGAATTAGCCGCTTCAATGGGATCTTTTATCCTGGTCAGAGGAGAAATTACCAAACGTCTAGCATTCCCTCATGCTTGGCGCCAATGAGTGTTTTTATTTGTATTTGAGAAAAAAAAATGTAAATGTGTTGAATAGATAAAATCATAAGAAAATTCATATATCAAGCAAGGAAACTGAGAAATCCCCTTTTTTCATCCTTTTATTCCTCGCGTCCAGGATTACGTCCTGGATCACTAGATAGGAATTCGAAAACGAAGAGCGAAACAAAAAATATCACTACTGTGTAAACTAAGAGTTTGAGAGTAAGCACTACAATCCCCAAGATCTTTTTGGGGGAAAACGGGAAATAGAATATCTATTTTTATACCGCTGACCATATAATGTCACACCACCACTGTTGTTGCCGCCTGCGCCCTGCCATTATCATCACCGGATCCTAGCAACCTCTCCACCATTGCCACCTGGTTCAAGCAGTCCTATCGATTGCCAAAATTTTGAAATTTCAGTTGTCTCAACCAGGTTGAGACACCGAAACGTGACAAGTTTTTGAACTATGCCGTATGGAGGTCCATGGACATCCATGGACTTCCCCCCAACCAAGATATACCCTCTCTAACAATGACCATGGTTCTCAAGGATGGATCCAAGGGCGGAAGGATGCAAAGTACATCCACAGTTGCTGAAGTCAGTTGTCAATCAGGTGGGGCTGGAGAATATTGTGCAAGTGGTGACATACAACGACAGCAACTTTAAGAAGGTTGGAAACTGATGGACAATAGTAGGTACCAACTATTATGGACTCAATGTGCAACCCACTGCATCAACCTCACGCTGAAGGACATGATGAAGAGGTCCATGGCACAAAAGGCGATTGAGAGGGCAAGATAAGTGGCCATATTTATATACAAACCACGGTAAGCCATACAGTCATTGAGGACCAAGTGTGGTGGGGATTTGGTGAGACCTGGAATCACTCACTTCTCCACAAACTACATTGGCCCAAAGAGCTTCGAAAAGATGGTTGATATGAGGCTTAAATTTGTTTTAGACGAGTGGTTTAGTTGGAGGGAGTCAGGTTCTCCAATAGGTAGAGAAGACCAACCGACCATATCCAGTGACACTTTCTGGCAGGAACTAAAGAGGGTCGTTATGATACTGGAGCAAGTGGTAAAGGTGTTGAGGATGGTTGACTCAGAGAAGAAGCTTACCTTGCCACACTTATATGTTACATTGGAGATGATGAAAGAACATGTGCAAGTAGTCGTACCACGTGGTAGCTGGCAGTACCTAACTATCATACAAGACCGCTAGGAGAAGATGCTTATGCATCCACTGCTCAAGGCTGGTTAGTTTTTCTTTTTCTATACGTAATCTAGATAAGTCAGATTACTTTAAATTTAGATCCTTATTAAGCATTGATAACTTGTTCTTTCATTTCTAACCTATTATTATCTCAAACCCAAGTATCAATACAAGCACAAATTTGAGATGAATCAAGAGCTAACAGATGCAGTGGAAGAGGTTGTGACAAAGCTGAAGCCAAATCCAGACATACATTCCCAGTGCAAAAATGAAGTGAGACCTGTACTTTCTTAAGTACTTATAAACGAATCTAATTATTATTAGGTATTGTTACTAACATTATCAATCATTGAAATGGTTATGGATAAAGAACTCCAGAGATGGCGCTGAGACTTCGGCCGCGCAGCTGCAAGTTCAGGTCAAGGGACTACTCTTGCTGGTTTCTTAGTTCAATATAAGTATATACCATGTACCATCATTTAACAAGAATAATCTTAATGCTCTGATGCAGCTGATTCGTTGAATGGTGGGTTCTTAATTTAATTATAATTACGTATTCATTCTAACATCATCAATCATTGAAATGGATATGGATAAAGAACTCCAGAGATGGCGCTGAGACTTCGGCCGCGCAGCTGCAAGTTCAGGTCAAGGGACTACTCTTGCTGGTTTCTTAGTTCAATATAAGTATATACCATGTACCATCATTTAACAAGAATAATCTTAATGCTCTGATGCAGCTGATTCGTTGAATGGTGGGTTCTTAATTTAATTATAATTACGTATTCATTCTAACATTATCAATCATTGAAATGGTTATGGATAAAGAACTTCAGAGATGTCACTGGGACTTTCAGCCGCATAGCTGCAAGATCAGGTCAGGAGAACACTCCTGGTAGATCCATCATCTTAGTTTCTTGGTTCAATATAAGTATGTACCAAGTACCATCATTTAACAAAAATAAAATTCTCTAATGCAGCTGAATGGTGGGTTCTAAATGAGAAAGAATTAGCTTACTTGTGGAAGATAGCATCGAAGGTGCTCTCCCAGATATTCAACCTTATCCACTCAAAAAGGTGGAACCGATTGGATCACAAACGGCTTGAGAAGCTAGTGTATATGCACTATAATATGAGATTGAAGATGCAGCACATACGCATGAGGGTGGAGAATGATAAAGACCCAATCAAGCTCAGCAACATCTTCTAGGATTCAGATGAGGAGGATCCCATCAACGAGTGGGCGAAGGAGTGGGGTACCTCTGTATTGGATGAGCCTGGGGGTAGCCTAACTTTGAGATTGCATAACAGATGAGTGTTGATGTCGACGCATTCATGTCATGTGAGGGCTGTGTTCATTCGCAGCCACCACAGCCTTGTGAATCCCAACTTGGTTTGGGAGATGAAGAAGACATTGACTGGTCACATTCTACTACCTCTTGAACACCATCCCCGTCTATTGATGACGGTCCTGGCGCTAGTTATGGTGATGATGGGGTTGATCCCATTATATCTGGGAGTGACATCCAGGAGAGAGGAGAGAGAGGAGGCACAGCGTGAGCAAACCAATATCAGCCCATCCGATTCACAGGAGAGAGTCAGTTTGACCATGCCACGCAGGATGCCGACCATGGTGCATGTACCCCAGCCCCCCTGCAGAGGCTACTCGAGAGGTTTGCGTCGTCAGTTCAAGCCAAATGAAGATTTCATGGATATAGACCTTACAAGCTTGTCTGGAACTTTTGGAGGCCTGATTCTTGAGGAGGGTAGTGGATATAGATCATATGGTGGGTATGGGCAATGGCAAGGCCCATTCTTTGCCGTAGAGAGCTCCAGTTCCGAGTATGGTGGGTATGGCCAGTATAGCTCTTCTTCTTCCTTCCCCAATGAGAATAAGGGTCATTCACATAGTGAGTCATCTTTTCGTGGAAGCATCTTCTCATACCCAGCCCTCCCAACTTTATATGCCCACTCCACCAAGTAGCTATGATGGGTCCACATACGCATATTCATAACCAGGTGACTATTTCCTAGGTTAGGTTACCATGAGTGTGTTGATGATGCCACCGATCGGGCTGTTGTGGTGGAGTTCGTGCGTTTCTTCAGGCATAGTATGGAATGACCGTCATGTCATTTAGTTGAATGACTAGTTCCGTCAGTCCTAGGGGTAGCATCGATCTTTAGTGGTTACGAACCTCCCCAGAAATCTGTGGTACTGAAATAGACCTAACATCGTAAGTTGTAACTTGTAAGTTGTAATATTAAATGACAAACAACTGTCAATTTGTAAATTGTATTTTTTCAGAGTCTATGAAGACTCTTTTTTACAACAACAACAAACTCAGACGTATCCCAACTTAATGGGGTTGGCTACATGCATCCAAACAAAACAAAGTAGGGAAAACAGAGTTCGAACCTAAAAGGGGAAGAAAGTATGGAAAGGAGGGATGGGGAAAGAGGTGAGAAATGAAGAAAAGAGAAAGACTAATGAAAAATGGGATATAAATACAAATATGAAAGATAGTAAGAGGAAACAAGCACAGCCCTGCACGACAGGAGATTCTCAGCAACATGGGGTTTGCAGCATGGTTCCTTGGCCTCCAATAGGCTCTATCCGAGGTCATACTTGGTACAAGACCTAGACTATGCATGTACTTCCTTACCACTTCTCCTATGGTCATTTTAGGTCTGCCCCTATCTCTTTTAGCTCCTTCAATCGGAATCATATCACTCCTTATTGGGGCGTCCCTAGGCCTCCGTTGAATATGACCATATCACCTTAAACGACTCTCTCGGAGCTTGTCACTGATCGAGGCCACTCCAAAGTCCGCTCTTATATGTTCATTTCATACTTTATCCTTCCTTGTTTTTCCACACATCCATCTTAGCATCCTCATCTCTGCTACACAAAGCTTATCAATATGACATTTCTTAATTGCCCAACATTATGCCCTATACATCATCGCCGGTCAAACAACAGTGCTATAGAATTTTCCTTTAAGCTTTAAAGGAATGTATCGGTCACACAGTACTCCAGACGCTCCTCTCCACTTCATCCATCCCACTTTAATTCTCTGTGAAATACCATCCTCTATGTCACCTTCTTTATTTATGACTGACCCCAGATATCTAAAATAGTTACTTTGCGGTATGTCTCTTTCCTCAATTCACACCATATCAGTATCCATCAAAGTGCGACTAAAATTACACATCATACACTCTGTCTTCGCTTTACTAATCTTAAAGCCTCTTGTTTCCAAGGTTGAACTCCAAAGCTCTAACTTAGAGTTAATCCCTTCTTTTGTCTCATCCACCAAAACGATATCATCGGTGAAGAGCATATACCATGGGACCTCGTCTCGAAAGCTCTTGGTTATGTCATCCATGATAAGCGCAAAAAGATAAGGACTTAAGGCTGAACCCTGACGTAATCCAATCGTAATTGGGAATTCCTTGCCCTAACCTCCCACATATCTCACACTAGTCACCATGCTCTCATAGATATCTTTAATGACATCCACATATTTACTTGAAAACCCCCTCTTCACTAGAACATATTGGATTAGATCATTAGGGACTCGGTCATAGGCTTTTTGCAGGTCGATAAAGACCATATGAAGATCCTTCTTGCTATCTCTATATCTTTCCATACGCCTCCTCAATAAGTAGATAGCTTCTATCGTGGATCTACCTAGCATAAAGCCAAATTGGTTCATCGACATACGACTCTCTTCTCAAACGTGCTTCAATAACCTTCTCCCATAGTTTCATAGTGTGATTCATTAGCTTTATGCTTCTATAGTTATTGCAGCTTTGGATATCACCTTTATTTTTGTAGATCGGGACAACAATGCTTCTCCTCCATTCATCTGGCATCTTCCTTGTGTTCATAATTCTGTTGAACAAGTTTATTAACGAATAAACCCTACAACCTCCAAGGGTTTTCCACATTTCTATCAGAATCTCATCTGGACTTGGAAGTTTGCCTACTTTCATCTCTCTCAAGGCTTTTTTAACTTCTGCCATACTAAACTTTCTTACATATTTATGACATGTGGTGCCCTGTTGAATAAAGTAATCGTTCGATTTATATCTACTCAACCTATCTCCATTTAGTAGGTCACAAATATACTCACCCATCTCTTCACGATGTCCTCCTCCCTTACCAATACTCTTTCATCATCACTCTTGATGCACCTCACGTGGTCAGAATCTCTACTCTTCTTTTCTCTCATCTTAGCATCTTATATATAGCCCTCCCCTTTTTTAGTGTTTAGGTTGGTATAAAGATCCTCATACTTCTTCGCCCTAGCCATCCCCACAATCTTCCTAGCTTCGTTTCTGGCATCATAATACCTCTTTTTATCCTCAGTTTCGTTAGTCCTTTGCCATGTCTTAAAACAAACTTTCTTATTCATAATGGCTGCTTGGACCTCAATGTTCCACCACCAAGTCTCCCTATGGGGGCCTGACGACTACCCTTCGCTTCTCCTAGCACATATTTGGCAACCCTAGTAATGCAAGTCATCATCTCGTGCAACATCGTATTGGTGTCTCCTTCAAAGTCCCACTTTCCTTGTTTGACCACATTATCAGTAAAAGTCTTTAGATACTCCCCTTTTAATCTCCACCATCTTATCTTAGGGTGTATAGGTTCTCTCCTCCTACGCTTCTGGGTATTGAGACATATCCAGGGTCACCAGTCTATGTTGGGTTGTTAGGCTCTCTCCAGTGATAACCTTACAGTCCTTACATACCATTCTGACGGCCCTGCTTGTTAAGAAGAAGTCAATTTGACTGGTATGAATCTCAATTTTGTAGGTAAAAATAGGTGTTCCTCTCTTTTTTCAAAGTAAGAGTTCATAATGGCTAGATCATAAGCCACCGCAAAGTCTAGGACTGAGGTCCCCTCCTCATTCCTCTCCCCAATCCCAAAGCCTCCATGGACACCTTCATAGCCTCTACAATCTCTCCCAACGTGGCCGTTCAAGTCAATTACAATAATAATTGATTCGTCCTGGCCAAAACCCTGCACTAAATCATCCATAAGGTCCCAAAATTGGCGCTTACCGCTTTCATCCAATCCTACCTGGGGTGCATAAGCGCAAACGATATTGACAACCTCTTTCTCCAACCCTAGTTTGATGGATATAATCCTATCACCCATTCTTTTGACCTCCACTACATCATTCTTTAGATCTTTATCCACAATTATCCGCACTCCGTTTCTATTACTTTGGTCTCCCACATACCAAAGTTTGAAGCCATCTAACACTTTAGCTTTGTTACCCTTCCATCTGGTCTCTTGGATACAAGTTAAATTAATCCTTCGCCTCCTCATAACATCTATCAACTCCAGGCTCTTACCCGTTAAGGATCCAATGTTCCAGGAAGCTAATCTAATCCTACGATTCTGGGCTGGCAAAGTTCCTCTCTTTGCCCTTGCCTACTTATCACCGCATCCCGGCGACGATGAGGCGCATCACGTACGGGGGGCGCCCTAGAAGAAAGAGGCCAAAAAACCATGAGATCAAGAAAATGATCAAAAAACAAAAGGATCCATGCAAAAGTGATTGGTCGAATATACTACAGTGCCGGCTTCCAACCTGACGCACCACTATAGGAAAATAGGTTTATTTAAAAGAAAAGTATAAACAATGAGTTTCCAAGCATTAAATATAGGGATAAGACTAAAACCAAGACAGAGAATCACTTAGGCATCAAACAATGGAAGCCACGCATCTAGTACAAGACATAAAAACCGAAGGATATATCAAAACTTCCAGGCAGGTAACTCAGAAAGCAGCTAAGGGAACAGTCCGGCAAAAAGACAAATGGAACAGATGGAACAAATAATGAAACAAATGAATGCAACAAATAAAACAGATGAAATATATAATGCAATCAGACCCACAGTAGGTCAAGCACAACAAAATTAAACAAATGAAAGCACTACTACACTGATACTTAAAAAAAACAATATAAAGGTACATAAAAGCACGTAATTTTTTTATTTTTTTTTTAATATTACCTGGGACCCGGGCCAGCCCCTAGAATTTTATTAATAATCAAATGAAATAATAAAGAATACACGGGGAGGACATACCACCTTACCCCAACCCAATGAGAATCAACACTCATGACCTCACCACAACTCCAAACCCTACAACGAGTATCAACACCACGTGTGCTATTGCCTAAGGATGGGCAGCCCAGCCTTATCCTCCCAAAGTATTCCCTGGAATACCCCCGAAGGGAGAGAACCATGCTGGAAACTTGTAGACGAACCAGACTCACAAGCAAGATTTGCCAGCCAATCAGCTGCCTTTTACTTTCACGAAAGGCAAAGGACAGTAAGGCCCTGGTAGAAGACATAAGAACCATCACCTCTTGGAACCAGTACCATCCCTTCCACAGCCCACACCTCTTTCGGTTCACCATTCTGACCATAGACTCAAAATCCGAGTTAACCACCAGGTCCATCAGACCTAATTCCTGGCAAAGAGTCAATCCATCCCTCAATGCCCTTAACTCCGCAATCAAGTTAGTGCAAAGGCCATAATAATTAGAAAAGGCTGCAAGAACCACACCGTTCGAGTCCCTTATGACCCCTCCACCCCCTCCATACCCTGGGTTGCCTCTACAGGCACCGTCCACATTCAGCTTTACTGTAACAAAGGGGGGACACCAATACACTGGTATAGACCGTGACAAATTAAGAGCTGGAGCCAAAAGCCCAAAGCACTGGAGAATCAAGCCGTCTCTTACCGACCCCCCTACTCACCTTGGAGGGAAGGGGCACCTCCTTTACCCAGGTCCTAATCCGCTCAACTATTGTTCCATCGGTGCGCCGTCTCTCCCCATGCCTTCTGTTGTTCCTCTCCTTCCAAAGCTCCCAAAAAATAAAGGCAGGCAGGATTCCTGTAATGTAAGCATTAAGGCTTTTACAGCTCGCCGAACCGTGCCATTGCGTAAATCTTCATCTGACATCCTGAGTGGGAACGGAATCAATGTCAAGAATACAAGAGAAATTACCCCAAACCTTGGCAGCCGTACCACCAGTCACCAGGCAGTGATCAGAGGTTTCCCTCCGAGGACTCCCACAACAATTGCATTTCGAGGCCACGGGGATTCCCACTAACATTAGAGAATCATCCGTGGAAATCTTCCCATTGAGGAGCTGCCAGGAGAAAAAAAGCCACCTTCAAGGGGACCGATTGGTTCCATATCCACCTGGAATAAGGGATCACAGGAGAGGCACTCCTCACCTCATTCCACGCTGAGTTAGTTGTGAAGCTCCCATCACTAGAAGGGGTCCATGCCAATACATCACTCCTGTCCGAGATGGCAAAATTCGTGACAGCAGCCGAGTCAATGTGTGTAAAAGTGTCCTGTCTCCACAGCTCATTCTCCCCCACAGCATCCTTGACCCGTAGGTCCACATCTACTAGTAGCCCATTGTCAACATGATCAATCAGCGGGCCTGCACCCGTCCAGTTATCCAGCCAGAAAAAGACATTCCCAGAGCCCAGCAGCCACCTCGACCTGTCCAATAAAAACCCTTTATGGGCCAGAGTACTACGCCAAGACTTGGACCCAACACCGTGCGACCCTACCAGAGTAATATGGAGATTTCTAAAGAATTTAGCCCCGAAAAAATCACTCCACAGAGACCGCTCAGAGAGCACCCTCCAAAGGCCTTTAAGCCTGAGCGAAAGGCCAACATCCTCCAGTCGCCTCATCCCCAGTCCCCCTTCATCCAGTGGCCTACATATTTTCCTGCAACACACCCAGTGCTTGGGCTTTCCCCACTCCGAACTGCCCCACAAAAAATCAGCAAAGATCCCATAAAGCCTCTGGATGACTGCCTTAGGTGGAACCAGCGTTGCTAGAATGTGGATGGGAATGGAGGAGAGGACATGTTTCAGAAGCGTAACCCGACCCCCAGAAAAAACAATATGCAATAAAAGAGGGTCAGGCAGTGATATTAGAGCAATGTGTGGCACCCAAACACAATAAAAGTAAGCAATGATGAGGCATCAGCGTGAAGGTTGTTTTCTGGTCCAGGAAAAGCAGACAGGGTAGTTCAGCATCAAGGCAAGATTTTTTTATGCCAATGTTGGTGACTACCTCTTCAAGACTGGGAGTGAGCGGGAGAAATAGATTAAGATCAATGTTGAGTCAGCAAGGAGGCACGGAGCTTTAAAACCTTGGCACGTGTATGCTCCCGATCCAGCTGTTATCAAACGGACCTCATTTTTTTTAATTTAAATGGGAGGTAACTTTGCTTCCCCTAACCCTTTTTTTCTTTTGATCATACGGGTCAAGCAGTGATAATAGAGCAATACACAATAAGTCGATAATAAATTAATAATGCGCTAACAAGAAGTAATATAAGGCAAGCACCCATGAGGTAATACAAGGGTGCAGCAGTGTAATAGAACAACATGCAGCAAAATAGGGTAATAGAACCATACACAGCAAGCTAGGAGGGAAGGGGGTAGGCAACAGGGTAATGGAATAAACAGTATATTAGAACAAAAAAAACAGCAAAACAGTACAATAGAGCAATACACGGCAGCAAAACAGGGACCCTTCACAGCTGTAACAGGGCCAGAAGCTACCAGAGTTCAGCTAGTACAGAGTCAAGTGTGATTTACCGGAGTGGCAAGATGAGCCGACCAGTATGCTTGAGTATTTTACCGTTGAGCTGTAGAAGTCAGACCGCAGTTACTCTTGCAGGCCACTGGTCATGGTGGTTGCTTTAGAAGGGGGAGGGTAGTGGTAACTTGGGGCTGGAGGTGTAGGTGACTCAGAAGGTAGGTGGTGGATTGGTGTTGGCTAGACGTGTTGGTTGTCAAAGAGGTGAGAGGATTTGGTTCTGGGGCTAGAGGGTTTGGTCCTGGTGAGAGGGTTTGGTTCAGGTAGAAGATCATAGAGGGAAGTGTTTGGAGAGACAGTGCTGAGTCGTGGCTACAGTAATTGAGAATAGCTGTTAGGGATACAGGTCTGAGTTTGGGGTGGGAGAGCCTGGGAAGTGGAGATTGGGTGCTCGGGTACTCTTTTTAACATTGGTCTAATATTACATACTTTCATCATTTTTTTTTCCAATCTAATGATTCAAACATGAGCAAACTTGCTTAAATAGGCAATCCCTGAAGTTTCAGGGCAAAATTCCATGTTTTGGCCTCCGAAACGGCCATTTTGAAATTACCACAAAAATTGACCAAATTCAACCAGAATTCGGTCATTTCAGTGATATATTAGACAAAAGGATCAATGATAATAAAGAAAAACTATCTTCAGCAATTCTGATATTTAAGAAACATCAAGCATATACCTTCCAATTTCACCAGCAATACGGCCACGGGATTTTAAGGAGAAATGATGAGTATAATGAGCTGAAGCCCCAAAGGAACTCGTCCCAAACTGCAGAAGATTGTAGATGCTGGAAATAAATAAATGGAAACGCTAGAATTGTCAAGAATACTTGTGGAGAAACAAAAGGGTGTGATTTCTTTAAACAAGCACACCCATTGACATTATCTCATGGTGAACAGTGTATTTACAATCAGTCTTGCTCTATTTACATCCCTATCGTTAATATGAGACCATAATTTCTATAATGTAAGTACATAATAGCCATAGATACTATTAACATAACAGAATTTTGAACAAGAACTTGATACAAGATAATTGGATAAGACAGCCATCGCAACGGCAAACTCAACTTAGGTCCCCTTCTCCGCAACGACAATTTCCCTGGCTGAATTGAGCCTAATCTGTTTATATCTGACTCAGTCTAAAAATAAGTCAAATATTTATTAGTGGTTGGGAAAAGCTCCAAACCTTGAGAATCCATGATTAGATACTGACTTGTGAAGGGAAAGATGAGTTTCAGATCTCATCATTGCTCACAAGAATCAACCACAAAGTTGCCATTTACCAAGCGGAAGAAAGGCAAAATAAAGAGGTTGGGACCTGCCTTTTATTGTAGAAGAAAATAATTGTTGTGTGCCAGTATACAAGCCAAAATCTCACTGCTGTTGATGGGTTAAAGAGCACAGTAACCTTAAAAACCTCAATCCTCATCTTCTCCATTCATCCACGCATCTCTCTCCAGTCTCCACCTGTTATTCTCCATTTCTCCTTCATAGCCACTCCTCAGAGCAAACCCCTACCCTTGTCTAAGCACACAGAAATTGTACCCATCCTAGATGTTCTAAATATTCCAGAAGAGAAGTCTAGGGTTGAGATCAACACAGGTGCTGAGGATGGCCTCCCCCTCCCGCAACCCTGTTCATTCTCCTGGCCCCTCCTCCCCTGCCTCCCACCCCCGCTCCACTGCCCCTTGGTCTTCCCTCTTTAATCCTGTCTCTGCTTCATGCCCTGATGGCCTTCCCCTACACTGTGTTTCCCCTGCCTTGGATGGTTCGACCAAGGTGGCCGTTTGCCCTGCTGCAGTTCTGGATTTTGAAGTTAAACTCTGGGAGAATAGCCTGGTGGGAAATTTCCTTGGCTCTCGTCCACCTTTCCATATTGTCAAGGCATCCCTCTCCAAGCAGTGGAGACCCCAAGGATCCCTGGATGTTTCTATGCTTGACAATGGCTTCTTCCTCTTTAAATTCTCCTCTGACACAGACAAGCTTCGAGCCTTAGAAGGTGGCCCCTGGCTGATAGGTAAGAAGCCAATTTTTCTCCGGCAGTGGCATCCTCACCTCCAGCTCCGGCGTCTGGACCTTTCTACGATTCCACTTTGGATCTCTTTGCCTGGACTGCCGCTTCATTACTGGTGCACTGATGGACTCAGTTCCCTGGGCTCTGTCTTGGGCAAACCTTTATTTTCCGATGTGAGGACAAGGCGCAAGGACCGGCTGGCTTATGCCAGACTCTGTGTGGAAGTGTCTGCGCATGATGATCTTCCCTCTTTCATCACGGTCAAAGAAGGAGAAGACTACTCCTTTGAGCAAGAAATTCACTACGACTGGAAACCACCCCATTGTTCGGTCTGCAAAATCTTCGGCCACGACTCCAAGTTTTGCTCCCCTCCTCCGGTCGAGCCCTCTGCTGCTTCGGATGCTGCCGTTGCTTTGCCTGGGGCTGTCGAAGGTCCTTTGCCGGAGGGTGTCTCTCATCCGGCTGCTGTCGAGTTGATCCCTCTGCACCAAAGCTCTCTCCGTCATCGTCGCAGGTCCAGGGGTAGAAGAAGGCACAGATCTGGTCACCGGAACCCTCTTCAGAGCTCTCACCAAACTCCGGCGATGCAGAAGGAAGGTACCGTTGACCAGGTTGCTCTGACTCAGAACAGATTCAGCCTTTTGGCTGATGGCGACGACACAGAAGCTCTTGATTGCCCCGAAAAGCTCCACTTTGATGTCTTGCCTCGCAGCAGGTCCAGGATGTCGGAAGCCCATGACTCTGAAATTCCCATTTCCAGCTCTCCCACAGACCTGCCATCGCTGCCAACCCTGGAAAGCCTTCCTTTTCCGTCTTCTGCTACCTCATCTTTATCTCGAGCCTCGTCCCTCCTTGGGCTTTTAGAGATAAACGCCTCGTCAGGCTTCCTTCCTGCGTCATCCTTGGGGCCCACTCCAGCTGATGTCACTGCTTTGGGCCAGTTGTGCGATGTCCTTGTTGGCTCGGCCCATTCAAACTTAAACCCTTCGGTTCTTGGTCCAGCCACTGCTTCAACCCATCACTTATCCCCCCTGCCCTCGGGTCGGGTTCGCCCTTCTACCCATCCCTGGCCCAAAACCTAGTTTCTTCATCCCCTTTACCCGGCACACCTGCTGTTTTACCCCATTGCTCCTCCTGCAATTCCTCTTGCCTCTGCTCCTACAAACGGAGGCATCGAAGTGCTACCAAATCTCGATCAGTTATGGCTAGACTCCTGGAGTCCCCCCTGCCCCTTCTCCCCTTTCCTCAATGATCCAAGGCCTGATTTGGAATTCTCGAGGCCTAAACTCTGCCTCGAAACAAGCCACTGTTCGCTCCAAAATTCGCTTGTCTCGCTTTGTCTTCTGCTGTCTCCTTGAAACTCATATCAAGGAGCAAAATTCTGCAAATATCCTCTTGTCCATAGCCCCTGGCTGGTCCCTCCTTTCTAACTATTCCTCCCATCCGAATGGCCGTATCTGGGTCATTTGGGATCCCAGAAAAATTTCCATCTCCCTTCTTTCCTCTTCCTCCCAATTTCTCCACCTTAAATTCTCTGATCCTTCAGGCCTTGACTCCTTTCTCTTCACTGCCATTTATGCTCTCAACTGCCCCATCCAAAGATCTCTTCTCTGGGATGACCTGCGTGCCACTGCCAGCAGTATTGGTGTTCTTCCTTGGGGCCTGGGGGGTGACTTCAATGTCATCCGCTTCAGTCAAGAAAAACAAGGTGGCAATCATCTCGACTTGGAGGCTATGGACAGTTTCAACTCTTGTATTGATGACATTGGGGTCAATGATCTTCGGTGGACAGGCTTTCCCCTTACTTGGAGCAACAAAAGATCTGGATGCCACCGTATCAGTTGCAAGCTAGACCGAGTCTTAGTCAACGAAGCCTGGCTCACCTCCTTCCCTTCCTCCCAGGCTTCTTTTGATAGTCCAGGCATTTCTGACCATTCCCCTATATCCCTTCCCATCCAGCCTTACATCTTCTTTGGCCCCAAACCCTTCAAGTATTTTGACATGTGGTCTTCTCACTCAACCTTCCTTCCCACGGTTCTGAATGCTTGGTCCAAACCTGTGCTGGCCTTCTCCTCTCCCCTTATAGCCTTCTCCAGAAAACTCCGTAATGTCAAGGAAGCTATCAAGCTTTGGAATAGAAGCACCTTTGGGGATATCTCTCTCCAAGTTACTGAGTGCAAAGAGAGATTGGCCACTGTTCAGATTCAGCTGCAGGCAGATTTGCACAATGTTCCTTTGGCTGAAGCCGAGAAGACTATTTCTGCTGAGCTTACTTCTTTGCTCTCACAGGAAGAGAGCTTCCTCAAACAAAAGCCCAGGATCAAATGGCTTGATTTGGGGGATTCAAATACTGCTTTCTTCCATCGTTCTTTCAAGGCCAATGTCAATGCAAACTTCATCACTCAACTCACTTCCAATGATGGTTCTCTTGCTACAATTGTCAAGGATATAAAGGACCTGGCTGTTCAGCACTTCAAGGGCATCTTCAATGCCTCCTTGATGGGAGATTCTCCTCTGCCCAGCCATTTACTCAACAAGTTCCTTCCTCCCAGTCACATAGATATCCTTAGCTCCATCCCCAAAGAAGATGAGATCTTGGCAGCTATTCATTCCCTTAAAGTGTGTGGTGCTCTTGGGCCAGATGGCTTTAGCATGGGGTTCTTCCTGTCGACCTGGGACATCATCAAATTGGATCTCATTGCAGCCATTGAAAGCTTCTTCTACAATCCCAGCCAGATCAATGGGGTCAACCATACTTTCTTGTGCCTCATCCCCAAGAAGGATGGTGCTTCGGCTATGAATGACTTCAGGCCCATAGCCTTATGCAATATCCTCTACAAATTTATTGCTAAGATCCTAGCCAGAAGACTCAAGACTGTCGTGGATCTGTTGGTCAGTGACAACCAATCTGCTTTGATCCCAGGAAGAAACATCTCTGACAACATTTTGCTCTGTAATGACATAGTTAGAGGATTTGACAGGAAAAACCATGGGCCAGCTATCCTTCTCAAGATCGACATTCACAAGGCCTTTGATTCCTTAAGGTGGGATTATATCTCTCAAGTCATGCTCAAGATGGGGTTCCCTATCCCCTTTGTTCACTGGATCAGTTGTTGCATCTCCTCCCCAAAGTTCTCGGTCCTTATCAACGGCAGTCCTGTGGGTTATTTTGGAGCTTCTGTAGGGATTCGGCAAGGGTGTCCCCTCTCTCCTTACTTGTTCACTTTGGCCTTGGAAGTTCTCTCTAGGCAAATTCAGACATGTACTGGTCAGCAGCTTATCCCCCCTATTCCGAAGTACAAAGCTCTAAAGCTCACCCATCTTGCTTTTGCTGATGACTTGACGATTTTCTCAAAGGCTTCCATTGCTTCTCTCGAGTGTATTATGCTTTGCCTGCAGCAATTCCATGAGCTTTCAGGTCTGCGCATCAACCCCTCCAAGTCCCTTATCTTCTTTGCGGGTCTTCCAGAGCTTCACAAAGGGGACTTCCTTGTCAAATCAGGCTTCCAAGAGGGGCACTTTCCTATCAAGTACCTGGGCCTTCCTTTGATTCCGGCTAGATTGACTACTCACCATTGCACCCCCATGCTGGACCTTATGAGAAAAAGACTGCAGTTGTGGAAAGGCAAGCTCCTATCTTATGCGGGTAGGCTGGTCCTTATCAGATCTGTCTTGGAAGCCTCCTATATCTATTGGTCTAGAATCTTTGGTCTCCCGCAAGCTACCATCAAGTCCATAGAATCTTTGCTTGCTTCTTTTCTTTGGAAGGGAGCTGAGACATCCAGGTTTCTCCACCCCACCTCTTGGGCTTCTGTGTGTCTCCCAAAAATGGAGGGAGGGCTGGGCATAAGAAGAATTAAAGAAGTCAACAAGGCTGGTATTATCAAGCTGATCTGGAGGATTGCTTCTAAACAGAAGAGCATTTGGGTTGATTAGATTTATTCGAGGATTCTTCAGCAAGACTCCATCTGGACTGCTTCCGTCTCTACTGATGCTTCTTGGGTTTGGCGCAAGATCCTGGAGTCCCGTCACCTTGCTCTCCCCTATATCCACTCCCGCATTGGAGATGGCCTCTCTACCTCCCTTTGGCTGGATCACTGGCACCCTAAAGGGATCCTTTTGCACCTTGTCACACCAAGGACGATCTATGCTTCAGCCTTCACGAGAATGGCTCTTGTTGCGGACATCCTTCATCTCAATGAGTGGGCTCCTCCCCCTTCCTCCTCCCAGTCTCTCTCTCCTCTTTGGAATGACCTTCTGTCCATCCAAAGAAGACTGCCTTCTAGAGGTGACTGTGTCTCCTGGACAGCTGATGGTTCGCTGAATTTCTCCTCCAAGGCAGTTTGGAATCTTATCCGATCCAAAGGCCCTTTGGTTGGTTGGAGGAAGCTCCTCTGGTTCAACCATCATATTCCGCGCCATTCCTTCACTGCTTGGAGAGTCTTCAAAAACTATCTTCCTACCCTTGCTTCCCTCCGCAGGCGTCACATACAAGTTCCCAATGCTTGCTGCCTTTGTTGGAACAACTTGGAAGACTCGGATCATCTTTTCTTTGAATGCCCGACCTCCAAAGCCATTTGGAAAGATATTCTAGCTAAGTGCTGGCCCGCCCAGAGAAGAATTCTCCCTTTCTCTAGAGAATGGATTTGGATAGATATGACTTTCGAAGGGGCTTCTATTTGTGACATTGTGGGGAAGATGACTTTCTGTGCTGCGCTAAATCACATTTGGATGGAGCGAAATATTAGGAAATGGACCTCCAATTCTCGTCCTTATCAACAGATTTGGGACTCCATTTCCTTTGAAATCTCCTCCAAACTATTGTCAGCTCCTCCCTCCTTTTGTTCTGACACCCCAAGGAACAGGCTAATTGTTGTCTCCCGGGGTGTCCCAAATGTTTCTTTCTCTTCTTCAGCTGGCCCTAGCTGATTCTCTTTAGCCGTTGGCTGTTGTTTTCCCCCTAAGGGGGCCCTTGTTTCTCTTTTCCTTGGTAATGAATTCTTTTATTCACCCAAAAAAAAAATATTCCAGAAGAGTAATAGGACAGTAAATACATGTATTTGGTTCTACAATATATGGTATAAATACGGGAGTTTTCAATAAATAGGTATGATTTTTTCTCAAAGGCCACTACTTAAAGGGACTGAAAAGCGAAATTAACAGTCTTAACACTGCCCGTCAAGAGATACCCTTTGCGATAAATAGGTATGGTTCTTTCTCAAAGGCCACAACTTAATGAGATTTGAAAAGTGAAATCAACAGTCCTAACAGTGCCCCTCAAGAGATACCCTCTATATATGCTCATCTAGAGAACCCTTTGCCATTAATCATGCAATAAAGGGAACAATAATAAAAAGAAATAAGTGGTGAAGGTATTTAAATGGACCTCCTGCTCAAGTAATTATCCTAGAAAAAAGGTTTGGATGCCATAAAATCTCGTTCATTTCAAACCTCAGAAATGCAAAACTAACATTTTCAAATCTTTGACCATGTCTACTTGAAAGCAAAACAGAAAGACGACCATTTCAAGATGCAAAGGCCACTTATAAATAGCCTCACCGCTTACATATGTTGTCCAGAATGTAGCATATGTCAATAAATGGGGGAGAACAATTATATCATAACCTTACAAGCGCTATGCTTTTAGGTTCAAAACACTCTTAATTTCCATTCATTCTTGATCTTCCTGGAAATGAAAATAATAACATGCCTAAAAGAAGCAAGCTGTACCTTCAGCTCTCCATCAGCAGATGTTTTCTCATCTTTCTTGTGCCATCCAACAGCAATAGATGACTGTGGCCCCAAAACAAGTTGTATCTGTAAGAAGGCAATAAATATTGTTAAAATGAACAAATTGCACATTGAAGACGATGAAAAGTACAAATTCCAAAGAGAGACTTCAGACTCATGCAATTGAAGGGTTTGAGGGAGATGAGATTTCAGGCAGATTAGGGGAGAGAAGATCCACAAGTGGCATCAACTGCATGATCATATATGCAGTCCGAGTCAGCAAAAAATTAAAAGTTCAATTTTTAGGAGGAAATGAATTTGCTGCAAACTTCTTCTGAGAATTGCACGAAGAGACAGAAGGCAAGATCCTTGGTAGCAAGTCAACAAGTAAAGCTTCAAGAAGAAGGTAGGGCAGACCATTGACAAATGAATGTCGCACTCCTAAATGAAATTCTCTAAACTTTAGCCGGATCGCCAGGGTTCTGCTGGCTACTTTCACCAAGCACAGGTCAGAAAATAAAGAAAAAAATAGGTTGGTCATTCGATCCAGGGTTCAAACAACCCATTTGGTCACTAATGGGCCCACCCAAGTATTAAATAACTCAAATATGAGACGAAATGGTAATTCGTAAATATATTGAAGTTTACAAAGAAGGTGCAATATGGAAATAACACAATCTTAAATGGTAGATTGGTAGTTAAATAGGGGAGGGATATGAAGGTGATTAATATTTAATGGCTAGGGGTACACTTGGAATGAAACCAATTATGAGGATAAAAAAGAATAACCAAAGAAAGGAGGGGTAATAAGGGAAATCAGGGAACTAATCACAAAGGGAGGTAATATCGTGGGTAAGGGGGGTTGTCTTCAACCTCCCAACACCATAGACCAGTAGAAACCTCTGCTGGTTGTGAGTGATGTAACTCCCTCACTATTGGTCTGTTCCACCTGAGATTCCAGAAACTGATCCTTAATGCCTACTGCCTAGGGCTCTTAAAAGCACTCTACAACAGATCCAATAGTCAGGTGTTGTGTTGATAATCAACAACTGAAACAGCTCTGAGCGGTGGTTTAGAAACCAGACCTGAATCTTGCTCTGAAACTCACAGCAGGGGGCTTATATGGGTTGGAAGATTATGGGGCTTAAATCGCCTAGGGTAGGGGTCGCCACACCCACAATATCAACAACAAGAGGAGGTGAAGGAGATCGATGAGATCTCTCTCAGACCTGTAGGCATAGTTCTTAATCTCGGTCTAAACTAGTTTCGACCAAGATATCTCAGTTTCGACAGAAACCGAGACAAAACATTGAGTCGATACTGACTGATACCAAGTTTCTGTTAGAGTTTATGTAATAGGAGTGCTTTAGTCACTGGTTTATTGTTCTCTTTTTTACCCCTTTTTTTTGGGTGAATAAAAACTCATTACCAAAGAGGGAATACAAGAAGCCCCCAGAATCAGGGGGAGAAAAGAAAAGAAGAGAACATCCTACAATACATAGGGCTAACTGACCCCCTAGGGGGAAGGGGGAAGGGGGAAGGGGAGAGAGAAGAAGAAGGACGATCCCAGGAAGTAACAATGAGCCTGTTCCTTGAGGAGTTCACACAAGGGGAGGGGGGAGGGAGAGAAGGATTTGGAGCAGACATCCAAAGAGATGGAATCCCAAATCTGTCTGAAAGACCTAGAGTTGGTAGTCCATCTCCTAATGTTGCGCTCCATCCAAATATGTGAAATGGTAGCCCCAAAAGCCGACAAGACAATTCTATCACAATGTGAGGTACCCCCAACAGATTGGATGATCCACTTTCACTCTCTCTGAAAAGGCAGAATCCTTCTTCTAGGCCAGCATTTGATGAGGATTCCAGTCCAAATAGTAGCCGAAAAAGAGCATTCAAAGAACAGATGATCAATAGTTTGTAAGATGCCAGTGAATGAGGAAAGACTGAGTTGGGAGACAGTTTGTAAGAGTACGCCAAACACAAAAGCTTTGTCTTGGAATGTGCCCTTTGAACCAAACAGCCTTGAACCAAGCAATAGAAGGACCTCTAGATCTTATGAGATTCCAAGCTGATTTGGAGCTGAAAATACCTGAAGCCGATGGAGTCCAAGAAACCAAGTCTCCAGATATCGAAGCCCTTCTGATCAAAGGAGGGAGAGAATTCCAAATAAAAGCAAGCTGCGGGGAAGGAGGAGGGGCCCAAGATCCAGATGAGATGATGTCTGCAACTAAGGAAAGTCTATGAAGACCAGCCCTATAAATATCTCTTGAACTCACTAAGGGAAGGAGGATGCCCAAGGGATGCCAATGATCAAGCCATAGTCTGGTGGAGGATCCATCAGCAATCTTGGTAGTAACAGCCCCAAGGACTAAGTTTCTATATTTGAGACCAGACCCAAGAAGCATCCAGAGAGCTGGAAACGGTCCAAATTGAATCTCTTTGAAGAAGCCCCAAATAAATCCAATCGACCCAGATACTATTGTGCTTGGTTGCAAATTGCCAGATGAGTTTAAGAATCCCAGCCAAGTTGACTTCTTTGATTCTTTTTAACCCAAGCCCCCCTTCTTTCTTGGGCAGGCAAACTAAGGACCGACTGATAGGGCAAAGGAATCTAGATGATTTGATACCTTTCCAGAGATAGCCACACATGAGAGCTTCAATAGTCTTGATGATGGAATGGGGAAGAGCGAAGGTGCCGGACCAATAGATGTAAGAGGATTGCATGACTGAACCGATCAGCTCAAGGCCGCCGGCATAGGAGAGAAGTTTTCCTTTCCAAAGCTGGAGCTTTTTGCGAAGGAGCTCGAGGATTGCATGACCTTTTTACCTTTTACCTCCCTGGGGAGGGGTATGTAATTCTTATGGAGTTTGTTAGTAAAGAATATAGGGGAGAGAAATCGATTCTCTCTCCCACGGTTTGCACATCTCCTCTTCTTCTTTCTTCCTTCTTCTCTCTTCTTCTCTTCTCTTCTCAGCCCTTAGCTCTTGGTTTCTTGTCTTGAATCGATCCTTGCTTGATTTCTTACTGTTTCAACCTGGTTTCGATAATATTTCGCACATTTCGGTAGTTTCGACCAGTTTCAAACAAAAAATACCAAGTTTCGACCAATTTTAACCAGTTTCGGTAGTTTCGACCAGTTTTGACCAGCCCATGACATGTCGTCTCAGTTTTGGCGAGGGTCGAAACCGGCCTCGAAACCAAGATTTAGAACCTTGCCTGTAGGTCCAGAAGCAACAAAGGAAGAGAGGGGGAAAGAACAAAAAAGAAGAGAAGGAAGAAGGTGGATAATACCTGAAACAAGAAGATCAGAAGAAGAGGGATAGCAGTCACGCATTCACAGCTCTTGGCAGCAACCAATGAAAAAAATTCATTCCCTATTCAAATCAGTCCAACGATGGGTACATGCTTGCATAAATAAGAAAAGAAACAAAGAGACTCCTAATCTAATACTAAGACTAAAATGGTATCAGAAAGCAGCCAATGATTTTTCATATGAATAACAATGAACACAATATGATCTTGGAGATACGAAACCAAGATCAACCGAAGGCCTTGGAATAAAGTTGCAGATCTCCCCCTATGTCCGACCACCCTGGGATGGTGGCGCCACCTCCCAGGGCACCCCCTGATCCTAGGCCTTGGTCCTCCCTTTTCTCAAACCTAAGCCCCTCATCTCGTGATGGCTTTCCCCTCCACTTTGTTCGTCCTACCATCATCGGTGGCTCCAAAGCAGCTCACTATGAAGCTGATCTCCTCTATCTTGAAGCTAAGAAATGGGGTAACTGCCTTGTAGGGCATTTTATGGGATCTCGACCCCCATTCCCTCTTGTCAAAGCTTCCCTTTCGAAGCAATGGAAAACAAAGAGTGGTTTTGAAACCTACCTGCTAGACAATGGAGTCTTCATCTTCAAGTTTGCTAAAGTAGAAGACAAAGGCAGAGTTTTGGATGGAGGCCCTTGGAATGTTGGAAGAAAACCTCTCTTCCTCCGACAATGGAATCGCTACCTCCAGCCGCAACGCCTCGACCTCAGCTCGGTCCCTCTCTGAGTCTCCCTCCCTGGGCTCCCTTTGCATTTCTGGTGTGAGGAGGGCCTTAGCGTTATTGGCTCGGTCCTTGGAAACCCTCTCTATTCCGATGGCAGAACCAAACTCCAGGATCGTCTCGGCTTCGCCAGAATTTGTGTGGAAGTTTCGGCGGATGCTCCCTTGCTAGCTTCCATCCTTGTTGTTGATGACGAAGGGTTCTCCTTCAACAAGGCTGTCCACTTCGAATGGACCCCTCCTCAGTGTTTATCCTGCAAGTTGTTTGGCCATTCGACCGAAAAATGCCCTGCTGCTGGGCGTGGCGCCTCCGCTGAAGATCCCTCTACAGGAGAAGCCTCCTCTGTTCCGCCTTTTTCTTGCGAGAATCCCATCCATGCCTTGGAGTTCTGCCCCAGCCTGTTGCCCAGCAGTACCTCAGTCAAGGATGGGGAAGGAATCGAGACCACTGCTGTGACGGTTTGCAGTCACCCCGTTGTGGATGGGGAAGGAATCGAGACCATTGTCGTCCCTGTTGTGACCGGAGTAGCAAGCCCCATAATCGCGGCTCCAATTCTCCCTGCTGTTACCGGAGTAGAAGTCCTTAACTCTTCTCCGCTAGCTGGTGCTCTTCCCAACCTCCACCGTGGTCAAGGAAGAAGCCGCCACCGCAGACCTCGCCGGAAAGGTCTCCCGGCTTCTATTTCTCCTCGCCGGCCTTCTGCTTCTGTCCCAATGGACCCCCCTGCAACAGCAAGGTCAAACAGGTTCTCCATTCTCCAGTCTGCCAGCCTCTACGACGATGTCTCCTCCTCCCTCGATGCGCTGATCTCCTCTCTACCTGCAGCTCCTGTAGCCCCTGTTGAATCTGCCATCCCTTCTGTCTCTGTTGAGTCTGTCGCCCCTTTGCAGGTTTCCCCTTCGCCTCTCGGTATCTCTGCCTTCCTCAAATCGCTGCCTAAGGGATTTTTATCCCCTAAGCCCTCTCTCTCCTCGATTTCTCCTCCTACCGATGTGGTCCCCCTCCCAATAGACGTGGTCCCCCTTTCAATCGATGTGGTCCCCACTGCGTCTTCTTCTCCCTTATCCTCTCCCTCTCTGGCCCAATCCTCCTCGGGTCCAATTGGTCCTAATTCCTCTCTGGCCCAGTCCTCTCTCTGCTCCTCTCAGGCTAGCCCATTGGGTCCTAACGGGCTTGTCCCCTCCAACCCCTCTTCCCTTAATTCTTCCCGTCTTCCCCTCCCTTCCGCTTCTCAGTCTCTCCTAGTTTTTCATCGCCGTAATCCCAGCTCCCCTCCTTTCCCTAGGAAGTGTCCTTACATTTCTTACTCCCTGCATAGCCCTAAGTTGGATTCGTCCCTCAATTCTGTGATGCAGAAGCCGAAACCATGATTAATTTGGCTGTTCTTTGATTTTTCGTTGGAGCATTTTTATTTGTTTTTTCTTTTAGCCTAGGGTTAAAACAGTCTTTTTCATGGTTTATCTTCTTAGTTTCCCTCCACGATTTTAGAGGGATTAGTATTTTATTTTATTTGTTTTAGTTGTTTACACTTATACTCCTATTTAAAGTATAAGTCTATTCTATGTTTTATAATTAGGATTCAGATTAGGAATCCCAACTCCTAATCTGATTAGGATTGCTTTAGATTGATTATTTGTAAGGCCTTTTGGCCCCACTTTATTATTATAAATAGTAGAATCGTGGGAGGCTCCCCCACCTATTATGTTTTGAAATTTTGTTTCTTCTTGTTGCTGCTGCTTCTCTGTCTTGTGTGTCATATCAAGACCCCTTGTGAGTTATATCAAGGGCTAGGGTTGGAGAAATCCAGCGACTCCTTGCATCTTGCAGATCGGGAGGTTCGTCTTCTTCTTCCTTCAAGTTCTTCAAGGTTGCTGCTGCTGAAATTCTGCAATTCCAGTAAGAGTTACAATTTCCTTCAACATTATCATCTCTTCTTCTTACTTCCATCTAACCTAATCGACTTCCCCAAACCCTAGCTTCATCTACATTCATCACAGCCCTATTCCCTCATCAGATTACACTCAAAACCTAACCACAGGTCCATCACAGTAACCCTCCCACTCGATCTCAGTTGCAGCCTCAACTATCCACTACAAACCCTAAATCCCTCCCTCAACATAAAAACCCAGAAACCCTAAAATCTGCCTAGACCTAACCAGCCATCAAAACCCACCAAAGTCCAGCCGAACCACCCCCTCCCTGCTAGGAAAACTCGACCTAAAGCCCAGCCCCTAAATCTGCTCCTAAACCCTAGTTTCAGCTTAGATCCTAAATCTGAAAACCCAAAACCCTAACCCTAATATTTCTGAATTTCTATTTCTTATTCAAACCTCATTAAAACCTATTCTAATAGACTCCTAAAATTCTGCAGACCATTACCCAATAAAACCCTAACTCAATCTCCCATTCCTAACCTTAATTTTGCCCTAGTTACCCTAAACTGCCCATTCGGCCAACCCTAAAACAGAACCTGGTCCTAAGTGAGATTTATTTCACCTAGGCTACATCAAATTGGTATCAAAGCCATGGCTGAACATGGCAGCCCTGCTATGGATCCCACACAACCACCCCAACCTGATTCCCTTGCTGCAATCATGGCTATGCTGCAGAAGATCTCAACAGACCAGCAAGTTCTTGGTGATCAAATGACAGCCATGGAACAAAAGCAAGCTGCGTCTATTGTAAACAACCCTCTATACGTAGAGGAGGATAGACTCCAAGTCCGTTCAGAAGTTCATGGAACTCTGGGAAGGGATGAACATCACAGTGATCATCCCAGACATCACGAGGACCACAGAGATCAGTCTAGACATGACCAAGACTACAGGGATCGACGTAGGTATGACAGAGATGACTACAGAGAAGACAGGGACAGAACTACTGAAGCACCTCGAAGACCTAACTTTGAGGAATATTTGAGGTCCTACTTCACTGGAGATGAAGCTACTAACCGGCGGTTCAATACACAGAAGGTCAAGCTAGAATTGAAAGAGTCTGATGGGCATGGTGATCCACAAAAATTCTATGACTGGCTTGCTGCCCTAGATGACTACTTTGACTGGTATGATTTGCTTGAAGACCGAAAGATGAGACTGGCACGCACTAAACTAATTGGCTCTACTCAAGAATGGTGGCGCAAGGCAGAGCGGGACATGGAACGTGAAGGTAAAGCACCTACCAACTGGGAGGATATGAAGTATGATTTGAAAGAGAAGTACTTACCAAGACACTACACCGCTCGGATGCAAGATCAATTCAACTCCCTTCGTCAAGGGAACATGACTGTATCCGAGTACAAGCAAAAGTTTAACTCTCTCTCATCTCGCACTGACACAATAGAAAGTGCTACTCAAATGTTGTCCCGATTCCGGCTGAGATTGAGATCTGACATTCTCAGAGCTATTGGCGTTGTGGATGTTCTGGACGTCAAGGATTGTTTTGAGAAGGCATTGAAGGCTGAAGAATTATTGGTTGGGAATAGAAGATTTGATTCTTCCACTGAGGGTACTGTCAAAACTTTTTCAGCATTCAAGTCTACTACCACTAGTCACAATCGAACTGGAAATTCTACTGCTGGTCCTACTCGATCAAGCTACTCCGCTAGTAGTTCTTCCCGTCCTCCACGTGCTGATTATAAAGGTAAAGCTCCCATGGACAGCAATGAACCCCACAAGTGTTTCCATTGCAATGAACTTGGGCACTATGCCAAAGATTGCCCACAAAAGCATAGACCTGTTAATGTGGCTGCCAAGGCAGAGGAAACCTCTGAAGAGCACGATGAGCATGGCATATATGCACTACCCCCTGATAGTGATGAAGACTTAGACCATCACCTTGAATATCTAGATGGTGGTGCTCAAGGTGTCCATACAATTGCTCCAGTTCTCATGGATGATGCGGTTGATTGTGACAAGGTAATTGGGAACATTTCACAGGGAGACAGTATCAAGCAAGTTGCTGTTCTTGAAGAGGTGGGGCTGAATGAGAAGGTTATAAATATTGAAGACCCTATGGAGGTTGAACACATTGATTTTGTGATGCCCCCTTGGTTCTTCGAAGAGAAGCCCCCACTACTTGAAGACCATATTCCCACTGTTATAACTTCAACAGAATTCTGCCAGGGAAGTGTTGAAGCTGCTGCCCACATGTTACTTCCTCCTCCTCATCACAAGGTTCGTGGACGAGCTTCTTCACACAAGCATGGTACGTGGACTCCCATTCATGAAGTTAACAAGCTCAGCCCCAAGTTGCCAGAGCGTTGCATGGATTTCACCCATTCATCGGAGATGAATGTTTCTAAGTCGGGGAGAGTTGATGCAAAAGCCGAAACCATGATTAATTTGGCTGTTCTTTGAGTTTTCGTTGGAGCATTTTTATTTGTTTGTTCTTTTAGCCTAGGGTTAAAACAGTCTTTTTCATGGTTTATCTTCTTAGTTCCCCTCCACGATTTTAGAGGGATTAGTATTTTATTTTATTTGTTTTAGTTGTTTACACTTATACTCCTATTTAGAGTATAAGTCTATTCTATGTTTTATAATTAGGATTCAGATTAGGAATCCCAACTCCTAATCTGATTAGGATTGCTTTAGATTGATTATTTGTAAGGCCTTTTGGCCCCACTTTATTATTATAAATAGTAGAATCGTGGGAGGCTCCCCCACCTATTATGTTTTGAAATTTTGTTTCTTCTTGTTGCTGCTGCTTCTCTGTCTTGTGTGTCATATCAAGACCCCTTGTGAGTTATATCAAGGGCTAGGGTTGGAGAAATCCAGCAACTCCTTGCATCTTGTAGATCGGGAGGTTCGTCTTCTTCTTCCTTCAAGTTCTTCAAGGTTGCTGCTGCTGAAATTCTGCAATTCCAGTAAGAGTTAACAATTTCCTGCAACTTTATCATCTCTTCTTCTTACTTCCATCTAACCTAATCGACTTCCCCAAACCCTAGCTTCATCTACATTCATCACAGCCCTATTCCCTCATCAGATTACACTCAAAACCTAACCACAGGTCCATCACAGTAACCCTCCCACTCGATCTCAGTTGCAGCCTCACCTATCCACTACAAACCCTAAATCCCTCCCTCAACATAAAAACCCAGAAACCCTAAAATCTGCCTAGACCTAACCAGCCATCAAAACCCCACCAAAGTCCAGCCGAACCACCCCCTCCCTGCTAGGAAAACTCGACCTAAAGCCCAGCCCCTAAATCTGCTCCTAAACCCTAGTTTCAGCTTAGATCCTAAATCTGAAAACCCAAAACCCTAACCCTAATATTTCTGAATTTCTATTTCTTATTCAAACCTCATTAAAACCTATTCTAATAGACTCCTAAAATTCTGCAGACCATTACCCCATAAAACCCTAACTCAATCCCCCATTCCTAACCCTAATTTTGCCCTAGTTACCCTAAACTGCCCATTCGGCCAACCCTATAACAGAACCTGGTCCTAAGTGAGATTTATTTCACCTAGGCTACATCATTCTGATTCTAGAATTTTCAATTTAAGAGGTGAGCCTATTGACCCGGGTTAGTGGGTCCTCTTTGAGCGGGGTTTGGCTCTTCGGTTTTGGTTGGGCTGGCGCTTTGTTCTTTGGTGCGCTTTTGGTTGGGCTTTGGCCTTTGTATTGTCCTTGCCTTTTGGTAGGGCTTAGTGTTGCCTTTGCTTGTATCTCCCCCCCCCCCTTTTTTTCTCCCCCCTTTGGTAATTGAATTATTTATTCATCCAAAAAAAAAAAGACTAAAATGGAGTTGAACTCTACCTAATCTGATACTAAGACTAAAATGGAGTTGAACTCTACCTACTATGTAGCCTACCCAAAGTAAATATAATAAAATAAAAGTATACAAATAACAAAATAAAACCAAATAACCCTACCAGCCCTCGTTGGCCCCAAAACGGGTTGGCCCGGTTCCGTTTTGGCTTAGTTTTCCAAACCCGATAATATCAGTCCAACCACTTTAAAGTCACTGTATCAGCTGGATTTACTATTAGTACAGGAATTCGAACTTCATAAGTGTATGATGGAATAATTCATGGAATATGGGTTGTGTGCTTGTGTGTCAAATGGAGGATATACATGGTCACCACATCTCCAGATCAATAGGTTGGATCTTGGCCAAATTCTGAAGGATTCTTCTTCTCCTCTATAGTGTCATTCGACCACGTTTTCAAGGCCATCACATTAGTCCATCTCGAGTTATTAAAAATCTCATTATTCTGGTCTTAAGGTTGTGTCCTGTGATCCTTACCTGTGGTTTGCATCTGAACCTACTTTTAGGTTAACCAGATTGCATTATTCATCTTACAGGAAGAGTCAAAAATATTGTAGATTTAGTAATCCTTTTGGGTATGCTTCTTTTCTCTGTTTCTGTTGGATGGTGTATGCAATTTTGAATCAAGCTTCTTTATACAGTTTAATGAACCTAATTTCCCATTTCCAAACAAAACAAACAGAAAAGACATAATTGAAACCCAATGCACTTCATTATGTCTCTCTACTAGGAAACAAAACAGAAAGAAAGTACACTAAAAAGAAAAAGGTCTACTTCAAAGAGAAAAGGCATACATTTCCATTTGATGTCTCAGAGAGTTGCCGAGTCCAGGTATTGGTAAGATTAATTGAACCATCGCTCAAAGATATTGCTATTCCACTTGATGCTGTTGAGTGGAGGGACAGATGGCTGGGAAACAATGAATAAAAACATCAGATGATGGTGGTGGATCAATGATGAGCACACCATGCTAGAAAAATGAGGTAACTTACAAAAGCAATTGCCCTACCGCGACATCTGTACCACAATAAGTGACCGTAAACCAGCTGAAGCCATGAACTCTATGGAAGCAACTGTAGAAATCTGATGCCTCAACAAAACATTAGCAGCTCCACCACCAGAGTTTCCATCAACTGTCATGTTGCCACCAACAGCAATAGTGTTGCGCTTGGATATCTGAGATTGAACTTCGCTAGACATTTCCATTCTGACAGTGAAACATTAAACTAAACTTCAGTGGCCAGATGAAACTAATAAACAATATACAGATAGAATGAAGCAAAAATTCTTGATACATAGACCAACTGTATATTTTGTATCTTAAAGTAACATGCGTGGAGCATATTTAATGCAAATCAATAACCCTAGCCATCCGATAAGAATCAAACTACATCAGAGTATATAGATCCAAGGATTCTCTCCCAACTTCCTTTCAGCAACATAGGAAAAAGCTAAAAAAGAGAATCAGACCAGTGCAGCAGCCACTGCCATTTCATATGCTGCAACCTGCAAGTTTGTTTAAGCCATCCTATGAGAAATAAAATTTATCAGAACAATGGGTTCAAGGGCTCAACACCAACACCTAGGTAGGAGTTATGAAACATTTCTGGACTAAATAAGGATAAGGATATATAACAACGTAAAAAACTAAATTGAATCTTGTAGGCTGATCAAGATCCAACAAGAACTAATATAAAGGTAGAATAATGTCTAGTGGAATGAGTAGCAGAGAATGCCATGCAGATCAACCAACTAGCTCTTTTCCTCCCCAAACCCCAGGGAAGGCTCTGCACTAGCTTTTTGGTTTCTTCACGGTTTAAAGAAAATGGTTTTTTTATATATGTTGGAACCGCTTCCTCTAAAAGGCCGACTTTATAGGAAAGGGAGGAAACACTATGTATATCAAATAGGAGCCCTAGCACGGCAAACTATCCAAAGGGGGACACGGGTGGATAAATAATTTCAACACCTGCCTGCTCCCAGGGGGACTCGATACCGTGACCCCTGCCTGCTCTGATAAAAGCCGACCCTTATAGGAAACAGAGGAAACAATATGTATATCAAATAGGAGCTCTAGCACGGTGGACTATCCGAAGGGGGACACGGGTGGATAAATAATTTCAACAGAAAACTTCACGGTTTAAACAAAATGGTTTTTTTATATAGAAAACAATTAAGCATCTCTAATCAAAAGTTCTAGATTTTAATGACAAACTAATTTGCTATCTTTTTTTTAATCTAGCAGAAGCCAACAAAATAAGAAAGAGAAATAGAGCAGCAGAAAATCATCAGAAAAGTATAACTAGAGTGTAGCAACCCCCCCCCCCCCTCTTCAAATTTCAAAAATCAAAAGTAGCAGCAATGCCCTCATTGTCAAGCACCAAAGTAATCTAAAAGATTTACATGGAATCAATTTAAGATGGATTGCAAAACAGAAAACAAGAATGATATCAAGATGAGGAACATACCCGCTCATGATGCCACCACCACTTAGAAACTGTGGCAAAGACAAAGCTGCAACAATTGAACCAGAAGGCCTAATATGAGAATAAACCTTTTCCTCTTCCTTCTGTCGCCGTAACCTTTCAAAGGTTTCCTTTATCTCTTCTGCTTTATTTAGCTTTGGACCAAGCTCTAAACCTGAAGTTAATCCTTCCATACCATATATATCATATATTTGCCTTTTATGCTCATCTGTTAAAATTTCATAGGCTTCACAAATCCGCTGAAAGTTCTCCGTCGCAATATCCTTCATCTGAAAGTAAACAAGCATGTGAAAAAATGAGTAAATTGCTTATATTGGAAACCCATCCTCACCCAAAAAGGAAAAGGTAATGCATCATTTAGTAAGAAGAACATCACTGAAACTAAGATCAACATTCAAATGTAAGTAACAAGAATAAAGTGTAAAGCAGAATACTTGCAAATTCATGTTGAAAAAGAAAAAATGTTGAATCAATATCCAAAACAGAAAACCAGAACTAACAGTGTAGAAGAAGTGAGGAAGAAAAGACAAAAGAGACTGATGCGATCTCGGGCTACGAAACCCTCAAATTGGATCGCTATGGGTCCACAAGAACAGTAAATAACTCGAATTAAAGGTTCAGTGGCAAATCAGTAATATTTTATGCAAGTCACGTCCTTAAAAATAACTAACAGAATTTGGGGACCAATCTGGAATTAAATCTAAAATTAAAAGGGCAATTCTGGAACACAATTTAGAGGTGGATTCAATTGAAATAAAATTTCTTATCCGAAATGTAAAGAAATAAGGGTGTGAGGGTAAATAAGAATCACCAAGGCCTTAAGTGGAGAATCTAACACTCGGTTACCATCAACCTCACGACACCAGAGTTGTAGCAGTAACCAGAATCTTGTTTGGGAACGAGTGAAGATCAATTGAACTGACCTTCTGGGATTCGATAATCAATCCGCAAGGCTCTTGAATCGACTCAGTGCACACTCAATCCAGCAATCAAAAATTGATTCAATCCCCTCTGAAACCTGGCTTGGCAGTACTTGCAAATGTGGATCTGCAACTGACTTTGTATCTCATGAATAATGGAAGCTTTGGAGGGTAGTATCCAAGGATATGGGTCGCCTGTAGTAGCTTCACCTTCAATCACAATCACAAGACAAATGGGACCATATCGGAGGAGTTCCAGCAAGCCCTACTCTGGTTGTTTACTGCTGATACAGTGAACAGTAATCAAGGAAACAAAATAGAAGGGCAATGGAGGTGGATAAGGAAGAAGAAGAACTATGGGAAGGAAGAGAGAGAGTAAAAAGGGAAAAGAACACTGCCACAGTCACAGATGCAGGAAACGCTGCAACCAAATCTAAATTTTCATTCCAAAAAAACTCCAATCCCAACCATGGGGTACATGCTCTTTTATAGAGTTGAGCAAAAAGAAAGCCTAATCCTATTCTGAAAGTGAATGTAAAATTTGACTCTAACTGGGACTCTACCTACAACTCTATCAAAAGATTAAAAAGAAAACTAAAATATGAAAAAGATAATGCTACCTGGGCGCATGCCGAGGCGCGGTGGTCATTTCGCACGCCCTTGTGTCTAGGTGCAGGGGCAGTGCCCCGCACGCGCCCAGGTAGCGTTCTCTTTCCCTGACAATATTAATTCAACGAAACAAATCCCTAGTCCTAGTGGCCTACGTTAACTGCATTAGAGACTGCCGCAAGAAAGAGTAACAGTCCATACCCTACGGTGGTCCTCTCACCATTATATAAGGGTGAACAAGCACAATACCGTAAAGACAAGAATACCCTTCAGTCCTTGTGGTAGTAGAAGACTAATTAGACTAAACATTAAAGACTAAAAGATCGTCCCAGTGCACAAGGCTCCCGCTACTGCAGGGTCTAGGAGGGGCAAATGTATGCAGCCTTACCCCCGCTTCGTAGAGAGGCTCTTTCTATGTTTCGAACCCGCAACCTGATGGTTGCAATAGCGCAACTTAACCGTTACTAAACAATAAAGACTAAAATCGATTACTGCAGTGTCAAACAGAAATATCTCTGCGGTACCATATGCATAACACTCTCCCTCAAGCTAGAGCATATAAATCACCCGTGTCTTGATTGGAACAGCCTTTCCAGAAAGCAGGACTAAACAGAGGCTTGGTAAATATATTACCCAACTGATATGCAGAAGAAACAAAAGGAGTATCAATCAACTTCCTCATTAATGCATTCCTCACAAAGTGACAATCAACTTCAATGTGTTTGGTCCTTTCATGAAGCACCGAGTTACTGGCAATGTAGATGGCAGCTTGATTATCACAGATGATCTTTATAGGTTTAGTAACAAGAAACCCCAACTCATGAAGTAATGATCTTAACCACATCAATTAAACTGCAACATGAATCATAGCCCTATAATCAGCCTCAGCACTAGATCTAGCCACAGTAATTTGCTGCTTACTTCTACTGTGACAAGATTGCCACCAATGAATATGCAGTAACCTATGGTAGATCTCCTATCAGCATCAGCATCATCCCAGTCTACATCAGAACATCCAACCAAATCAATGGGCTGATGAGGTCGGTAAATGAGCCCCTTTCCTGGAGCAACCTTGAGATAAATTAAGATTTAACATGCTGCTCCCCATTGAGTCTTCTTAGGTAACTTCATAAATTGGCAAATAACTCCAACAGCAAAGGATATGTCAGGTCTAGTAACAATTAAGTAAATGAAATTCCCTAGTAATCTCCTATATCAGTGCTTCTCATCAAATTCTTTGTCATCATTTGTCCCAAACGTTTAGTATGGATCCATAGGAGTATCAACTGGTTGAGAAACAAGTATACCAGTCTCAGACAAAAGATCTCACACATTTTTCTGTATGACAGACTAATCCTGTTTTTACTTGAAGCACTTCAATAGCAAGAAAATACCGAAGGGTACCCAAGTCTTTCATCTGAAAATGTTGTTGTAGATGAGATTTCACCCCTGTAATCCCAAATGCATAATCCTCAAATATGATAATATCATTTACATACACAACCAACACAATCACCCTAGCCAGTCACGAACAAACATAGAGTGATATAGGTGTGAGCTTACAGGGCTAGGGCTCATAAACCATTTCTTTCATTCATGAATAGGGCCCTAGTCAGTCAATTTTCTGAGCCGGAACGAATGAGGCGCTGCAAGCGTTTTAGGAGGGCGATTTACTTTTCGAGTCGCCCTCTTCCTCGCGTTCTTTGTGTATATCTTTTCTGAAACGTGGGTCCTCCTAGCAAGTAATAAACCTTGAACTAGAACCAGGCAAGGCAAGCTATGAAGTAGAATAAGTGAAGTGGTACTCGTTGATTCTCAAACAGAAGGCTAGCTTGCTTTGATTGAAATCAATGTATAACAATATCTTGACAGAACCTATATTTTTAATTTATTTCATGAATTCTTCTTTTCCCCTGCCTCCTTTAAAAGCAAATATGTAGGGGTTATGATCGATTTGATAGAAAAGAAGGAATAGTGTGTATTTTTCAGAGGCCATGCCCTCTGTCGTTAGCCAATGGATCCTGGATAGTTTGCTTCACAATGGATGGCTTTGGTTGCTTTTAGTTCAGGCGTCCCCCCTTTCTTTAGTGCGCTGTTTTTGCTGGGGCTCTTCCTCTTTATGTTAGAGTTGTTGTTTGGTGTGTAAGGGTAGTTCTGTCATTGTCTTATTATAAGACATGACTTAGTTGTTATTTCCTCTTTCTTTTTATTTCTTCTTTCCTCCCTAGGGAGGCTTATGTAATTTCTAGAAGTTTATTAATGAAGTTATTATGTGTGTTGAGAATCACTCAACACACAACCTATTATTCTCCCATTCTCTCCTCTCCTCTTCTCTTCTCTTCTCCTCTTCTTCTTCTTCCCTTACTCCTAGCTGTTAACCCTTTGATATCTCACTAGAATCGATCCATTAGAAGATTTAACTCTTTATTTGTAAGTCCTTGCCCTGATTAGGCCGGGCTTTGTTATTGGCTTGTGCTTGTATTTCCCTCTCCCCCCCCCCCCCCCTCTTCTTTCCTTTGGTCAATGACGTATTATTCATCCCAAAAAAAAGGGTTCAAAAACTCAATTGAAAACATGAATTGCAGTGAAGAAAACAAAGGACCAGATTCAAAGAAATTCAAATAACTTGAAATCAAAGGCTCAAATGTAGTCCCAAAACTGATCAAGTACTCTATTCAGCTAAAAGAAAAGAATACGAAAACCTAAAGTCAAACCAACAGTTTGACTCAAAGCTACAGAAGAATCCTACTTAAGATAGGACTTTCCGAAACTAAGAACCAATAGCAGAAATTGGAATGATCTCAGGACAGCAACGACACACAGTGGCTACCATAGAACTCAGAGGTAACAGCAAGACAGTATCTGTGATTAAAACTAGAACAGAATACAGAAACTGTAAACAAAATCTGGAATTAGATCTGATGACTTTAGGGAGTAGGGTAGTCACAGGATTCCTTTAAAACATCAACAATATTGGATCTTGAAAACTGAAATCAAGAGAGCATAAGGTGTGATTTCTAAATATGCTCTCAAATCTGATACTTGGTTCAAAAACTCAGGAAATCAATGAGTTTCAGTTGGAATAGGAAACTCGCAAACAAATCAAAGACTGAGATTTAAAGCAGGAAACCGAAGTCCATGAAGTGCAATTGCAAGATATATAATTTGATTTGAAATCAAAGACACATTCAGGGAGAAATCTCAGATTCAAATCACAGCGTATGCGCAGGAATGTAGAGTTAATAACTGACCTGGTTGCAGGAAGTGAACAATAAAAAAGAAGGAGAAGAAATGATTAAGCATCCCAGACTCAGCTGGAATCCCACCAGCCTTTATTCACATCTCAGACACACATTCAGGGAGAAATCTCAGATTCAAATCACAGCGTATGCGCAGGAATGTAGAGTTAATAACTGACCTGGTTGAAGGAAGTGAACGATAAAGAAGAAGAAGAAGAAATGCTTACGTATCCCAGACTTAGCTGGAATCCCACCAGCCTTTATTCGCATCTCACTAATAGATTACTGTATCTCACAGAATATGGAAGCAAAACCATGCTTTATTCAACTTAAAAAATCATGGGGAGGTTCTAGGCCTGTACATCTTTAAATAGAAACTACTAGGGTAGTTACATACTGAAATAGGATACTTTAATAGCCAATAGGAAGCTTCCCTTAACAGATATGAAAAAAAATCAGCTCTCCCAAAAATGTTGGACAGTACAGAGGAGTTATCTTAATCTAAAACTCTATCCAATAATAACGGAGAGTTCTACAATAACAAGACTTTGCCGAGGTCCGCCCTCTAATAACAAGAGTACAAGACTCAATCTTATCTAATTAAGAATTGACTTCAAAATTCTCTTACAAGGAAGAAGGATAAAATAAAACTCCATCTACTACACGGTTGGTCTTTTTAGTGAACCAACTATTACCCAAGCCATTGGACTTGGTTTGAACCATAACCAGAAAATTGGTTCAATGATGAACCGCATGGCCTTGTTTGGCCATGGGCTGGTTCTTCCTGCGTTTTTACTTCAAAAAGTACCTCTCTCGATGCTGATCTACATCAGACACACATTGCAGCATTCAATGAGAAGTTGAGAACTGCAAATTTGCAGAAGAGAATTGTGCAGCCATACTTCAAGGTAAATTCAAATCAAGCATGCGAGGTTCATACTCTATGTTTCGGTATTCGGTTTTCAATATCCTGCACCAGAGAGATCCCCAGTCTCTCTCTTGCACGTGAGAGAGATTACTTTCTGCTGTTGCTTGTCTTCACGAGTTCTGTGCAAGGGTTGCTGCAATGGTACATGTTCTTCTCCCTGTGGTTGCTGATTTCTTCTTTTTTTGGTTAAAGATTGCTGATTTATTCAGGATCTGTATTCCCTAGGAGGTATCGTGTTTGTGATACATCAGGTAGTCTAAGGCTCTCTATGTTTGATTAGATCTGAATACCTTAATGCTACATGGGGATTAAATTCCTGAATGAAATATTTTAATACCCTTTCCTACAAACACTATATAAGTATCACCTAATAGAATAGCCAGCACGAATACTAACCGGTGATGTTAACACATTCCGCCCAGTAAATGATACCACAGCAATCCAATGTGAACAAAATAGAATGACACATTGCAGCATTCGATGAGAATTGCAGATTTGCATAAGAGAATTGTGTAGCCATACTTCCAAGGCAAAGCCAAATTAAGTATGTGAGTATGTGAGGCTCATTCTCTATGTTTCAATAGCCGGTTTTAAATATCTGCCCAAGAGAGATCCCCATTCTCTCTCCTGCACATGAGAGATATTACTGTCTTGTTTCTTGGTTTGAATAGTGTCTTCACAAGTTCTGCACAAGGGTTTCTGCAATGGCACCTGTTCTTCTCCTAGTGGTTCCTGATTTCTACATTTGTGATAAATCAAGTAACCCTAAGCCTCTCTATTGTTTTTGAATACCCTAATGCCACATGCGGATTAAAATTCTACATGAAATAATTTATAACATTACTCCGCAACAGTTCACCATCAAGCCTACCTCAGGATTCAAAATACTTAGAAACAACTAAGAACAATCACTTATAAACCCCAAGGGATTAGCTCAGTTGAAAAGGACCACCACCTCATAATTAAGAGGTCATGAGTTCAATTCTCCTTGGAGCCTACCCATCAAGAAAAAACACAATATAACAATCGCCTAATAGAACAGCCAGCACGACTAACTGGCGATGGTAACACATTCCGCCCAGAAAGTGATACCACACCAATCCAATTTGAACAAAATAGAATGAAACACATTGCATTGGATGAGAATTGTGTAGCCATACTTCAAGGCAAAGCCAAATCATGCATGCAAGGTTCATTCTCTATGTTTCGGTGTTTCAGTTATTAGGAAGGCATGGATGTCTAGTTACGCTTAAAACCAGTGCAGAACTTCGTGCAAGTGCAACGCGCACATTAGATGTGTATAATCTGTCATGAAAACGGAAAGGAAGAGAGTCGTATCAGAGGCAATAAGTATATTACCTGAGGAGATTGATATTTATCAGGGTGATAGATTTGTGACCATTGACGATAAGCTTTCCTTATTTCTTCGTCTGAAGCTTCAGGAGAGATGTGGAGTAGAGCGTATAACTCCCTGTTTGGTGACACGTCTTCTTCTTCCTTCATCCTTCCCTCAATACTTTAGGGTTTCGCGTGAAGAGGCAATGAGTAGAATGCAGCTTTGAGGTTTAATAGTTTCTACTTTCTATCGTTGCCGGTGATTCAGAGAGGTCGGCGTTGGTTTTTGAAGGCTTCAGCTTTGGGTCGGCGGCAGAATGGGGTGTGCAGTGGGAGCCGAGAGGTGTCCAAAAGGGCAAACGACTTGCACGTGGTGATTGATAACGATCACTGAAAGTAAAGACCGTTTACGAAAGAAAAAAATAATAATAAATTTGAGTAAGACGGTTAATAGTTTTGGTTTGATTCGGTTCGATATGTAATGGGCCTGAATTAAAATTTAACCAATTATTAATCTTGTTCTAACTTCAAACTGGCCAAATAAAAACGATTCCTAATACCGAGCAGCTAGTTGGTTCTTAATCGGTTTCGCTCCCCTTACCTGGCCAAAGCCTCATTCGACTTATGAAATAGAAAATCTCCAGTCCATAATCCATATTGAATGGAATATCTTAAGCTAAAAATCCTTTCATATTATTATAGTCAACTATAAACAGCCACTAGCTCGACTGGTTGGTGGTATTGCAAGTTAAGTGCATGCCCCCCAGGAGGTCAAGGGATCGATGCTCCTGGATTGCATTTGTGCCAAAAAGGCACCCCTCTCTCCCCTCCCCCCTCCCCTTTCCCCTTTCCCCTTGCCCCTTTAGTTGTCCCCCCTCCCCTTTAGTTGTAGTTTGTGGATTTGTCTTAGCATTCCCCTTTAGCTTGTAGTTGGCTTGTGGGCCCTTGAGTAGAATAAACCCCAAAAAAAAAAAAAATTATAGCCAACTTCTTACCAAAAATATATATATATAGGGCGGCAGAAAAGAAACAAGGTAAAAAAAAAAATTATTGCCAACTTCTTACCAAAAATATATATATATATATATATATATATGGGCGGTGGAAAAGAAATAAGGTAAAAAAAAATTATAGCCAACTTCTTACCAAAACAAATATATATATATATATATAAGGCGGAAAAGAAACAAGGTCCGAGTTTTCATTAGGCCTTCTCCCATAGGATAGTAACAGTGAGAGGTATGTTCGACCATTTGTAAATAGGGAGTAGAGAAGTACTGCTGTTGCGTGTGGAAATCTCCGATGCTTGGTTCGCCCACGGATGAGCCTGCAAAGACCAAGTGATGAGCACAAGAGAGCCGGTGTGGCTCCGGCCTAGGACTCTCCGATGCTCAAGTTAGATCAGCAGTGCAACAGCGTAACAGCTAGTGAAAAGCCAGATGAAGAATGGTGCTCCATACCTGAGTATTTATAGAGCGAGGATGAGATGAGGCGGTTGGGAGAGTCCTAGTATGGTAGGAGTCCTTCTTTCGAAAGGTTATCTCGCGTAGAGCGGAGTGGAGAGCTATTATCGGGGTCGGGCTCTTATTAAGGTAAGAGTCCATGTAGGGTGTGATTCCGTGTTGCGCTGGGATCGTGGCTCGATCCTTATCCCGTGATTCTCAGGATGCACTGACGTGGCCCGGAGATCCCCGGTGGGGCGCTATGGCAGCTTCAGTGGAGGAGGGCTCGGCCTCGGAGGTCGGCCCAGGGGGTCGGCAAAGGAGGTCGGCAAGGGAGGTCGGCCCGAGAGGTTGGTCTCGGCCGTAAGCTCTGCCAGGAGTCTATGGCTGACCTGTACGAGCTCGGCCTCAGCCACCGGCTAGCTCGCGCGGGTCTGGCTTTGTCAGGTGACTTATGGGAGATGGGGTCAGCCCGGTTTCCTGCTCAGCCCAACTCGGTTCTCGGACTGAGGTCGGGTCGGCCATGTGGCAGCCTATGATAGGAGGGGTGTTTTATGCCTCATCAACTGCCATTGATGGTTATACTTTTTCTTCACCGTGCAGTCAAGGAAAACTTTCCCAAAAAATAATATTAGATATCAATTGCCATAAGGCAAAAAATCAAAGTGAATAGAACGGTTATATCAGTGAATAGGGAACTAGGTTCAAGAGAAAAAAGTTGAGCATAGTTTGCATGGTTCACTTGAAAAAACATAAAACCGTGTGTAGGAGAGGGAAATGGATGTCCTAAGGCCTGACAGAGAAAAAGACTGGGGAAATGGCTTAAATATGAAAAAGAGAAATAAAAAAAATAAAAATCAGATGTGTTTTGTATGCATTCTTGGCTAGGAACATGTTCTCAAAAGTAAATAAAGCCAAGAATGCAGCCCATCTTGGAATGGCTTTTTTCCCATCCCACGTTCTTGTTCCTAGCTCGAGCTTTAAGTCACCACATCCGAACTTGACATCGACGCTCGCTGTGTGTGTGTGTGTGTGTGTGTGTGTGTGTGCAACGAGCTTACAAGTTTCTGGACCTTCAAAAACCTCCTAACTCTTCAACCACAACAGCATTGTTACCAGCATCAAGATCCTCCTCTTCCTCTCTCTCTCTCTCTCTCTCTCTCTCTCTCTCTCTCTCCTCCCACTTCGCATGAATGAACTGAAGAACAAATCCCAACTGCTCTCTAACCTCTCCAACCGTGACACCTACCATATCGTAGTCAAAGACATCGATAAAATTATTGTCCTAAGGCCTAACAGAGAAAAAGACTGGGGAGAATGACTTAACTATGAAAAAAAGAAAAATAAAAGTCATATGTGTTTTGTATGCATTCTTGGCTAGGAACATGTGCTCAAAAGTAAATAAAATTGTTTGATAAGCATTCCATTCTCAAATTCTTGGAATGTGGCCAAGAATGCAGCCCATTTTGGAATGGCTTTTTTTCCATCCCACGTGTTGCGTCAGTAAATCGTTCGGTGGTCCCACGAGTGCTGTCACCTGCAAAAAGAACCAAGAGTGACAAAGGAGAACCGGTGTGGTTCCGGCCTAGGACTCTCCGATGCCAAAGTCAGATCTCACTGCTCAAACAGATGAGTGTATAAAACTCAAGATGGGTGGAGGAATAGAGTACCTTCCCTTTTAAAGTAGTGTGTGGCTGGGTGGAGAGTCCTAGTAGATGTGGAGTGATCTCCGTAGTGGATAGAGTCCCTGATAGGTTGTCTTCCGTGAGAGACCTAGTGTCGTGATAGACTTGGGAGTTACCTTCCCTAGAGACGTGATGTCTTAGGAGGTTGCCTTCTTGTGAGACGTACTGTCCTGTTGGACTTGGTGTCCTTGGCGGACAGCCCTCCTCTACCTAGTAAAGGGGATTTCCTGTGCATGAGTCCGTTCAGACTACATGACTCGATAGGCGGTAGCCTAGAGTCCTTGGTGACGTAAACTGTGCCCTGGTGATGGTGGTGGTGTCCGCCATGTTCGGAGATGGCGTGCTTGGCGAAGCGGTCCGTGCCCCAAGGGAGGTTGGCGCCCAAGAGTGGTTGGCACCCCCAAGGGGGGTTGGCGCTCAAGGGTGGTTGGCCCCCAGGTCCGTGCCCCAAGGGTGGATGATGCTTCCTAGGCTCTGTGTTGGCCCTCTCTTCTGGGTCATGTCATGCCACATGGCGTTCTCTGGCTGGTTGGTGTGAACTTGGGTTCATCATTTGCCCCCCACTCTCTTGGAATGGAGTGCCCAAGAGAGTAGACTTCCCTTGCCTTGTATCACCCAGGGGGCTCTCTGTGAATAATTTCTTCTTTGAGGATGTGCTTGTGAATAACTTGGTGAGGGAGAGGTCATAGGTTCAAACCCCTCCTTCCCCATCTTTTTGTCCCTTTCTTCTTTTTACCTTTCTTTTGTAGATATATGTACTTTTGTCCTCTTTCTACTTTTCACTTTTTGCATTCCACCTTTTCTCTTTCTTTCTAACTTTTTCTCCTTCCATTTTGTACTTGAGTATTGGATCTTGTGTCTCTTTTGTGTGCCCCCCATGTGTTTGATATTATGCCATCATAGGGTGCACTTGGCTGTTGATTGACTTCCTTTAGGCAACATCCTTGCCTATGGTGGCTTGCTTGAAGGGGTGCCCATGGCCTTGCTTGTGCTTTGCCTTGCTCGATTGTGCCCGAGTTATCCATGTGTCTAGAGGGTGAGCTTAGCTATTAGTCTCAAGGCTATCCGTGCCCATAGGCCCTTAGTTGATCAACGCCTTGCTCGGTTTCGCACCTCTCTCTTGGTCGACGTCCACGGTCCGTGTCCCTTGGTTGATTTCCGCACCCGCTCTTGGTCAAAGTTCGCTGTCCGCGCCCCTTGGTCGATGTCCGTGCCTGCTCTTGGTCGACATCTGCAATCTTCGCCTATTGGGGTCGACGTCCTCAGTCGGCACCCCTCCCTTGGTTGATGTCCGCGGTCCTTGGTTGACGTCTGCAGTCCTTGGTCGACGTTCGCGATCCACACCCGCTCTTGGTCGACGTCCTTGGTCGTTGCCCCTCTCTTGGTTGACGTCCGCAGTCCTTGGTCGACGTTCGCGATCCACACCCGCTCTTGGTCGACGTCCTTGGTCGTTGCCCCTCTCTTGGTTGACGTCCGCAGTCCTTGGTCGACGTCTACAGGTCTGCGCCCTTTGCTTAGTCGACGTCTGTGGTCTGTGCCCGCTCTCTTGGTCGACGTCCGCGGTCCGCGCCCTTTGCTTGGTCGATGTCTGTGGTCTGCGCCAGCTCTCTAGGTCGACGTCCATGGTCCACGCCCTTTGCTTGGTCGACGTCCGCGGTCCGCACCCACTCTTGGTCGACGTTAGTGGTCCGCGCCCTCTCTTGGTCGACGTTCGCAGTCCGCGCCCTCTCTTGGTTGACGTCCATGGTCTTTTCTTCTTTTTTCTTTTTCTTTTTTTTCTTCTTCTTTTTTTTTTTTTTTTTTTTTTGACTGACTTCGCATTGATGGTTGCAGGTTATCCCCGTCTTCTGTCCTTGGTTGCTTGGCTTTGGAGGGTCGTCATTCTTAATAAGTGATTGGTTCACTTCCTTGTCCTTTCATGTCTTCTGTTGACTCTAATCCAGCCTCAGTCGAGGTTGGATCTGTTGAGGAGTCTTCTGCGGGGTCGTCCTCCCTTGGTACTTCTTCTCCTCCTCCTTCCCCTGATGATAGGGAGGGGGAAGAGGTCTTTAGGGGTTCTGCCCCTAGCAGAGGTCGCTGGGCCTCTCGAGCTTCTAGTTCTACAGGTGTCCCTAGGAGTAAGCTGGCTGATATTGGTAGTGTCTTGTCTTCTTTGGACTTGGCGTCACCTCGTAGGGAGTTTCATATCCCCCCTGAGATCATATTTCGAGTCCCCGAGCCAGGTGACCGGGCTTACTCCCGTCGAGGGGAGGAGATTTGTTTGTACCGCATCTTCTTTATTCATGGACTTCGCTTTCCTATCCCCCACTTTGTGGAGCTGGTACTAGAGCACTGGTGTCTTACCCCCGGGCAGGTGTTGCCCAACTCTTGGCGGGTTATATTGGGTTTCTATGTGTTCTTCGCCCGATTGGGGTGTGCTGCTACCATTCCATTGTTCTCTTACTTCTATGTGCTGAAGAAGGGGGAAGGGGGGTGTTATCACTTCGCCCGTCATCTTCCTAGAGGGTCTCTCGCCACATTGGACCCTCTAGTGGGGATCACGGACTCGGTGAAGCGTTGGAGGGATCGCTTCTTTTTTGCCATGGTCCCTCGATGTGCCTTGCGGACCACTTGGGAGGTTGTTGATATCAAGGGGGTGAACCACCCTCTTGAGCTGAGCGATTTTGAACGCGACTCCCTTCGTCGATGTCAGGGATGCGATCCATTTGACGTTCGCCAGTTTGATTCTGAGGCCTTCTTGTGCCTTTAGAAGTTGAGTCCTAGTAAGATATTTGATTTTTAGGATTTTGTTCATATGTTGTCTTTTCATGCCCTCATGACTTGACCTGCTCTTGACTCCTCTTGCTTTGATGGTTTTCAACTGTGTAACCCCAGGTAGCTGGTGGTCCATAGGGATGCCCTGGTTTGGTGGTCCATGGACCTTGGTGGCATAAAGGCTCGGGTGGTGGTGGACTGCCTTAGGCGTAGAGCCTCAGTGGTGGCGAACTGCCTTAGGTGTAAAGCCTCAGTGGTGGCGAACCGCCTTACGTTTAAAGCCTCAGTGGTGGCGGACTACCTTAGGCTTGAAGCCTCAGTGGTGGCAAACTGCCTTAGGCTTGAAGCCTCAGTGGTGGCGGACTGCCTTTACCTTAAGCGTGAAGCCTCAGTGGTGGCGGACTGCTTTAGGCTTACATCCTCAGTGGTGACGAACTGCCTTAGGCTTAAAGCCTCAGTGGTGGCAGACTGCCTTAGGCTTACAGCCTCAGTGGTGGCGAACTACCTTAGGCATGAAACCTCAGTGGTGGCGGACTGCCTTAGGCTTACAGCCTCAGTGGTGGCAAACTGCGTTAGGCTTAAAGCCTCAGTGGTGGCGAACTGCCTCAGGTTTAAAGCCTCAGTGGTGGCGAACTGCCTTAGGCTTAAAGCCTCAGTGGTGGCAGACTGCCTTAGTGCCATGGTAGTGGTTCAATTGAGGAGTAGAGGAAGACAGGTATTCTTGAAGCAACTCTTTATTAAAAATTTTCAAATTGTCTTTGAAACAATGGTGCCAACTACTGCTACTACTACTACTATTGCTGATGGTGTTGTTGCTTCTGCTGGTTGCTTCTACTGGTAATACTTCTTCAGGTGTTCTGAGTTCCAAGTACGGTCTATCTTCTTGCCCCCCGGAGTTTTCAAGCGGTAGGTCCCTGGTCATATCTGCTTGGAAACTATGTAGGGTCCTTCCCAATTTGCTGATAGCTTTCCTTCTTTTCTTGGCTGGGATGCACTTGCCCTTCGTAGGACTAGTTCTCCCTGATGGAATGACCTTTCATGTACCCTGGCATTGTAGTATTTTGCTAGTCATTGTTGATAGGCTACGTTCCTCAGGAGTACCTTCTCACGTACTTCATCCAGAAAGTCTAGGTTTGCTATGAGTCCATCTGTGTAGGTTCTTTCATTAAAGTGTAGTACCCTGTGAGACATGGCGAGGACTTCTACTGGTGCCAATGCTTCTATACCATATGCCAGGCGGAATGGGCTTTCCCCTGTAGGTGTCCTGACTGTGGTGTCGTATGCCCATAGGACGCTCAGTAGTTCTTCAACCCACTTCCTTTTGGCTCCGTCCAATCTTTTCTTTATTCCATTGAGTAGGGTTCTGTTCGTCACTTCCACTTGGCCATTAGCTTGTGGGTATGCTACCGAAATAGGCCAATAGTCAATGTTGTATCTCTGACAGAAGTCTCTGAACTTGGGGTTGTTGAATTGTTTGCCATTGTCTGAGACTATGATTTGCAGTACTCCGAACCTGTAGATAATATCATCATGGACGAACTTCTCCATCTCGTTCTCTGTGATTTTGGCTAGTGGCTTGGCTTCCACCCACTTGGTGAAATAGTTGATGGCGACTACCAGGTACTTGCGGTTGCCTAACGCTGCAGTGAAGTCTCCCAAGGTGTCTACTCCCCACATGGAAAAGGGAATGGGATTGATGATTGATGTCAGCTTGGTGGCGGGTAGATGGGGTACTAGTGTGAACAATTGCCATTGCTCGCAAGCCTTGACGTACGGGATGGCTTCCTCTTGCATTCTTTGCCAATAGAATCCTTGTCGAAGGATTTTATAGGCTAAGGCTCTTCCTCCCATATGGCTTCTGCAGATTCCTTCATGGAACTCTTCGAGGGCATACTGTGCTCCTTTGGGTCCTAGGCACCGTAGCAGTGGTGTTGTGGCCCCCCTCTTATATAGTACTCCGTCCAGGACAGTGTACTTTACCGCTCTCATCCTTATCTTTCTTGCCTCAACTTTATCTTCTGGTAAGAAGTCGTTCTGTAGGTCATTAAGTATAGGGTCCATCCAGCTAGGCCCTTCCACGATCTCATTGACCTGCTTCTCTTGATATGTCAGTTCATGCAGTATTTCCACATACACTGCACTGGCTAGGTTTTTTAGTTCACCATTGGCTAGCCTAGACAGCGCATCTGCAGTGGCATTCTCAATTTTGGGTACTCGAACCATCTCGAACTTCTCGAACTGCCTGATCAATTCTTGAGCACGTGCTAGGTATGATGCCATGCGTTCGTCCTTCGCCTCATACTCTCCATTGACCTGGTTTACTACAAGCTGTGAGTCACCCCGGATGGAGAGTTGTGTGACTTGAATGGCTTTTGCAACCGGAGTTCGGCTAGTAGTGCTTCGTACTCTACTTCATTGTTAGATGTTGGGAAGGTGAACCGAAGAGCACATTGTACTCGAAATCCTTTGGGGCTGGTAAGTATGAAACTGGCTCCACTTCCTGTGGCGTTGCTCAAACCATCCACGAACATCTCCCATGACCCCCGATCCTGTTCCTCTAATTCATGTGCTTCTATCTCTAGTAGGGTGCACTCAGCAACAAAGTCCACCAGAGCTTGGCCTTTGATGGTATTCCTGGGTTGAAATCTGATGTCATGCTCACTCAACTCAACTACCCAGGCGATCAGTCGTTCGGAGACTTCTGGCTTGTGCAGCATCTTCTTTAGTGGTAGGTCGGTGAGGACCGTGATGGTGTGGGCTTGGAAATATGGGCTGAGCTTCCTTGCCACAATTACCAATACGTATGTGACCTTCTCTATTTTGGTGTACCTGGTCTCTGCATCGATCAAGACATGGCTCACATAGTAGATGGGTCTTTTTACTTTGCCCTCTTCCTTTAGTAGCACTGCGCTTACTACAACGAAGGTTGCTGTCAGGTAGACCTGCAATTCTTCATTGGGCTAGGGGCACCCGAGCAATGGTGGGTTCTCCAGGTATAACCTCAACTCTTCAAACGCCTTCTGGCACTCCTCTGTCCATGCAAAGTCTTTCGGACTTCGGATGTTCTTCAGTGTCTTGAAGAATGGTAAACACTTATCTCCAGATCGTGACACAAACCTTGATAGAGCGGTGACCCTTCCGTTTAACCTTTGTACTTCCCTGACTGTCCTTGGGGGTGTCATCTCCTAGATGACCTTGATCTTGGATGGGTTGGCTTCTATTCCCCGTACTGAGACCATGAACCCTAAGAATTTTTCGGATGTTACTCCGAAAGCACACTTTACAGGATTGAGTTTCTTCTTATTCCTTCTTAGTATGGCGAACACCTCCTCCAGGTCGGTCGGGTGTTGATTGACCTGGATGCTTTTCACCAGCATGTCATCCACGTATACCTCCATGTTGCATCCTATCTGTTCCTCAAACATCTTGTTGACCATCCTCTGGTAGGTGGCCCCTGCATTCTTCAATCCGAACGGCATGGCATGGTAGCAGTAGTTCTCCTTGTCCGTTCGGAAAGCGGTGTAGGATTCGTCATCCTCATGCATAAGGATCTGGTTGTAGCCGGAGTAGGCGTCCATAAAACTCAGCATCCCATGTCCTGCAGTTACATCGATTAATAGATCGATTCTGGGGAGTGGGTACTCATCCTTGGGACATGCCTTGTTCAAGTCAGTGTAGTCGACGCACATCCTCCACTTCCCATTGGACTTGGACACCATGACCACGTTTGCAATCCAAGTAGGGAACTTTTCCTCTCTGATGAATCCTAGTCTGCTCAACTTCTCGCCTCTTCTTTGATGGCTGCCTGTCGGTCGAGGGTGAAATTCCTTCTCTTTTACTGGATAGGCTTCCTGGTCGGGTCTAGATGTAACCTGTGCTCTGCTATAGATCTGGGTATGCCTGGCATGTCTGTAGTCGACCATGCGAAGACATCCATGTTTGCCTGCAGGAGGTGTCCCAATTCTTCTTCCTGTTTATTGCTCAACAGTGAGCCAATCTGTATGACCTTAGAAGAGTTATCCTTACTGAGTGGCCATGGAACTAGGTCCTCGATCGGCCATCCTCTCTTCTCTGTCTATTCATCTCTCTGGCCACTGACTAAGTTTTCTACGCACAGTGCCATCCCCCGTGTATTGCCATTATTCTTCTTCACGAAGGTGGTATAGCATTCTCTGGCTTTCTTCTGATCACTTCGTACTTCACCCACCCCATTGTCAGTGGGGAACTTCATCTTCAAGTGGATTGGAGATACAATGTCCCTCAGGGCTGTCAGGGATGGTCGTCCTAGAAGGCCGTTAAATGACACGACGGACCTGACGACCATGAAGTTTACCATGATGGTCACCTGTCGAGGGTGTTCGCTAAAGGTGACTAGTAGCTCTATAGTGCCTCTGATGGAGGCTATCGCGCCCGAGAATCCATGGAGATAAGTGGCCTCTGGTTTAAGTTGGTCGTCTCTGAACCCGAATTGGCGATAGGCTTCCAGGGACAGTACATCCCCGGATGCCCCTGTATCAATCAACACCCTGTGCATTGGTCGATTGGCTATCTCCACCTGTACTACCAGGGCATCCTCATGTGGAAAGCTTACGCCTTCCAAGTCTGCATCTGAGAAGGAGATCACCGTCTCGGTCTTTGCTATTTTGCTTGGCTTCTCCATTACTCCCACGAACCTAGCGTGGGCTTTGGCTTTTCTGGTTGAATCTTGCCCTGGTCCTCCAAGTATGGTGAGGATAGGGGCTCCCTTGGTGCCACTTGGCTCTGCTGCATCTCTTCTCTCGTCAGCGCGGTCTCTTTCTATATCTCGGTCCGCTCTCCTTTCTTCCCTCCTTGGTTCTCTCTGTTAGTCATGCCCTCGATCTCCTTAGCCCGAATGGCCATCACATCTTCCCTTCACGTATAGTTCAGGCTCCCTACTCTCACAAGGTTCTCTATCTCTCTCTTCAGTTGGTAGCATTCCTCCGTGTCATGCCCATTATCCTTGTGGAAGAGGCAGTATTTGTTAGGGTTGCGCTTCTCAGTTTCTGTCATCATGGGCTGTGGCCATTTGATTAGGTCACGATCTTGGATCTGCATGAGGATCTGTGACCTAGTGGTGTTAAGGGGTGTGAACTCTGGGCTGCTTGCCCTCTCTGCTCTCTCTGATCGACGATCACTTCTTCCTGATGGGCGATCGCCTTTCCCCTATTGCCGGTCAGTCTGGGATCTTTTATTCTCCTTGCGGTCATCTGGTGGTGACCTCTTGTTGCCTTGGTCTTCCCTTCAATTGCCTTCGTCCGTGACTGTACTATCTCGGCCATGTTGGCGAACTCATTACATCGCTCTAGGAGCTCTTTCATGGTCTTGGTCTCATGACGTGCCAAGTCCTTGATCAGTTCCATGTCTCTGATGCCCCCTGCCAGGGCAGCATGCTGGGTCTGGTCATCCAAGTCTCTGACTTCCAAGAATTCCTTGGTGAACCTGCTGACATACTCCCTGAGGGACTCCCCAGGGTTTTGGATCACATTCAGTAGATTGATCGTGGTCTTCTTTTGTTTGAGGCTACTTTGGAAGAGGGTCACCAACTGTTCGCATAGCTCTGCAAATGATCCAATCGACCGTGGTCGTAGTCGGGAGAACCATGAAGTGGCTGCACCCTTGAGGGATGCAGGGAATGCTCGACAGGATACCACATCCGATCCACCATATAGCATCATCATGCCGTTGAAGTAGTTGATATGGTCATTAGGGTCGGTGGTACCACTGTAGAGTTCAAAGGTGGGTAACCTGAACTTGGATGGCAGTGCGGCGGTCATGATCTCTTATGAGAGGGGGTGTTGTCCAGGTACCGAATGTGTCTCTCCCTTGGTCTGCTTCCTCAACCCTTCCAGTTTCTCATCCAGCTCGCGGAGTCTCTGGTCTAGCTCTTCTTCTCGCATTTCCCGCCTGGAGGGTCGTTCATCTTGACCTCGTTCGCGCCTTCTCTTGGAAGTCCCTTCCCGTCTCGACTATTGGTGAGATGGGAAGGAATCATGCTGTGATGAATTTTATCATGAAGGCGAGGAACGCTCTTCACGGTAAGTCCGGCTTCTCTCTGGTGCATGCCTTCTACCAAGTTGTCCATTGAACACCGACCTTTGCATGGACCCTTCAGGGTTAGGTACCATGGATCGGTGTGATGGTGTTCTTCCTTAGTCCGTCCTCTCTGGAGGGTCTTCTGTTCTTCTCGGAGGTTGAGAGGGTTCTCCCTGCTGTCTGGTACGCCTTGCTGACCTACCGTCCCTAAGAGGTGATCCCCTAGGGCTTTGTTCTCGCCTCTGCTCTTGCCTATGGCGATGAGTGACCGCCTTCTACCTTAGGTATTAGCGGAAGAGTCATTGGTCATCGAGGATCTAACGTTGTAGGTTATTGACTTAACCCACAGTGGCTGGTGCATTAGGGTCAGGTACTATTTCCACGGGTGCTTCAATGGTTGCTTCCCGGTTGAGGTTGACTCCCCCAACCTGTTGGTTCTCTGGGATGTCCCCCCCATGAGAGACATGGTCATTGACCCTGCGACGTGAACTCTCTGGGGGAGGTGATCCGTTCCCCTCCCTCGGGGCATTATTGGTGGAGGGAATTGTCTTCCTTCATGCCATGGTTGATCGGGGATGGAAATAAGCTATTAAAGGTGATGGCTAGCGTCATTCCCACAGACGGCGCCAATCTGTTGCGTCAATAAATCGTTTGGTGGTCCCACGAGTGTCGTCACCTGCAAAAAGGACTAAGAGTAACAAAGGAGAATTGGTGTGGTTCTAGCCTAGGACTCTCCAATGCCAAAGTCAGATCTCACTGCGCAAACAGATGAGTGTATAAAACTCAAGATCGGTGGAGGAATAGAGTACCTTCCCTTTTATAGTAGTGTGTGGCTGGGTGGATAGTCCTAGTAGATGTGAAGTGATCTCCGTAGTGGATAGAGTCCCTGATAGGTTATCTTTCGTGAGTGACCTAGTGTCGTGACAGACTTGGGAGTTGCGTTCCCTAGAGACGTGATGTCTTATGAGGTTGCCTTCTTGTGAGACGTAGTGTCCTATTGGACTTGGTGTGTTTGGCGGACAGCCCTCCTCTACCTGGTAAAGGAGATTTCCGGTGCATGCGTCCATTCAGACTACGTGACTCGATAGGCGGTGGCCTAAAGTCCTTGGTGACGCAAACTGTGCCCTGGTGATGGTGGTGGTGTCTGCCATGTTCGGGGATGGCGTGCTTGGAGAAGGGGTCCATGCCCCAAGGGAGGTTGGTGCCCAAGAGTGGTTGGCGCCCAGGTCCGCGCCCCAAGGATGGATGATGCTTCCTAGGCTCTGTGTTGGCCCTCTCTTCTGGGTCATGTCATGCCACATGGCATTCTCTGGCTGGTTGGTGTGAACTTTGGTTCATCACCACGTTCTTGTTCCTAGCTCAAATTTTAAGTCACCACATCCGAACTTGACATTGATGCTCTCTCTCTCTCTCTATCTATCTATCTATTTGTGTGTGTGTGTGTGTGCAACGAGCTTACAAGTTTCTGGACCTTCAAAAACCTCCAAACTCTTCGACCACAAAAGCATTGTTACCAGCATCAAGATCCTCCTCTTCCTCTCTCTCTCCTCCCACTTCGCATGATTGAACTGAAGAACAGATCCTAACTTCTCTCTAAGCTCTCCAATCGTGACACCTACCATATCGTGGTCAAAGACATCGATAAGGTTTTCCAGACCCTCTCCCCTAATAGCAATGACTTTTCAATGCTCCTCAATTGCCTCTACAATGCTTCCAATAACTCCAAACGTGCTGTCAATAAGGAATCCATGCATCTCCTTGCCCTCCTTTATTGCTCTCACTTTGATTACCCTCTGACCCATCTCACCAAGTCCGATGCCTCAAAGATTGATTCTGGCGTTGGTGAATCTTGTTATGATACCATTGGACTATTATCGTCTCAGTACATGTTGGATGATTGTGACACCCCACTCTTTGTGACCCAAGTCATGTGACTCGGCGTGTACTCAAACACTCAACTCAACCACCAAGATCACGAGTGCAATGTATAGTCCTGGAAATCAGAGTACAAAAGCTATATGATATCATATATCGTAACTGGTAAGTTATCCAAAATATACAAGTTTAACCCAAGACTTATGTAATAATTACGAGTAAATTATTAAATCAAGAAGAATATTGTCATATATGTCGTCGAACAATGTATCAAAAAATACCAAACAATGTATAAAAAATACGAGAAACATGCCCAACAATATCATTATGCTCCGGGGGTACCTGTATCATAACCACCATCTGAATCACCTCCCTCTACCTCGGGAGTCCACTGGTCATCAGTCCCATCCATGAGAGGATCAACATACTCTAAGCCCAGCAGCTCTAATGCACTTGCATCACAATCTAAAAAGAGAGAGCCTCGAGGGATGAGCTTCACTAAGCCCAATGAGCGGTCAAGTCATGCCAGCATACGCAATAATACATGTATGAATGATTCACATGATGCATGGATGCATTCATTTTATTATTTCACCTATCACGCATACTAAGTCTGCGGGTAAGTACTACTACAACACCTTAGGTAGCATCACCGGTCCTGGAATCATCGTTGAACACCCGGTGATGTCAAACCCTAGTTACAAACTGGAGCCTGTCGGTCCCCGAATGCACCCTGGGTCTCCTAGCAAACCCCTACAACATCATCTTAGTGTTCAGTTCCTGAATCACGCATTAGGAACCCAAACTCAGTTCGTCTCCGGCAACAATCACATTGTAGCGCAGAAAAGGTATTCCGGAAAGTCACATTGGACCTACCCTTGTGGGTTGCCTGACACCTAACCCCCTGTCGGTAAGGAGTCATAGTACAGGATACATCGTATCCTAGCCAACATACATCTATATGCAAAATGAAGGTATGCGTATATATGAACCAAGGACCAAGGCCATGGTATCAGAATCCCCATCGGCCACACCATGACCCGTATCCCCTAGCATAGACACACACATCACAGTAGTATGACAACTATGGTACCGGAATCCACCTTGGCCACACCACAGTCCATCCTAGTGCAACAATTATCTCTAATGCATAAATAAAAATACAACAAGAAGTATGGGCGATACAGTACCGGAATCCTCTTCGGCCACACTGTATCCTGTTTCCAAACCTAACCTAAGCATACATGAATTATGATACACAACATGGCGATCACGGGACTAGCATTACCCTCAGCACCCGGATCCCAACACATCCACACCATATATTATTTAAGTTATAAATCATAATTCTTACATATTCTCACAAGTACTCAATCAAAATGAAAACCTAGCATAGCATTCTATATGCTTCAAATACATAACATTCCTGCCCTAACATGCAAGATACAATTATGGAATCATAAGCAACAATTAAAATATGCACGGAGTGCACACACGCATAATCCATGTTGTAAACATTCCCAAAATTAAAGTTCGAGTACTCAACCCACTCACTTAGCATTCTTGGCTTGGTTTGTAAATTCCAAACTTGGATTTCTCACGTACCCGGATGATCTCGCCGAAGGTTTAGCTCATCCTAAATGTGCATAGTTAATCCTACATTAGATGAGATTAATTGCACTAAAGTGCCACAAACATCCCTCAATTATTTCGCCTCAAAAGCCTTTGGACAACAACCCATTGCTTCCTACAGTTGATGGAAGCAGTGGCTACCTTATTTTATGCAGTTGATGGCATCAACCGCATAATCCAGATGCTATATTTTTTGTTAGGGCTCGAGCTCCATCAAGAGCTGAGCTTATGTGAGGCAAGAAGGTTGTTTGGGGAACCTTCCAACACCCAAGGGGAGTGTCTATACCCCCAAGAAATCATCCCCACACCAAGTTTAACACTTACATTGGGTTTGAAACCCTTTTTTTTTGCTAAAGATCAACAAGGTGTGTATTAAAATAAAAGAATAATGTTACAATGAAAGGCTGTAGTGGTCCTTAAAGAAAGCCCAGCAATCCAACAGATCTTGGCAATCTTACAAAAAGCACATTACTTGAATCTATAGTGAGGGCGCTCAAGCGCTTCCCAACATACGATTTGAGTAATGAAGCTTGGGGAGGAATTCCACACAGTTGTGGTTTTCCTCTTTGCAGCAAAGTTTGCAAGTGAGTCTGCAGCAAAGTTAGTTTCTCTGAAGCAGTGCGAGACTCGCCACTGGATGGAGTCAAGGAAGGATTTTGCTAACCACTACTCCTGCATAAGATACCAAGGAAACTTACGAGAAAGAATGGTCGCGACTGCTGCTTTCGAGTCACTTTCTATCCACAGTTTCTCAGCTTTTAGTTTGCAAACTTGCTTTATGCCTATGAAGAATGCCCCCATTTCAGCCATGAAGTTTGATCCTACTCCCTGGAAATCAACAAAGCAGTTCAATACAGCTCCATTATGGTCACGGAAGATGCCTCCTATAGCCAATGATCCAGGGTTTCCCAATGAGGACCCATCTATGTTCAACTTCCACCAATCAAGTGGGGGGGGGGGCCGCCACCTTACTTCTACTACGTTCTTAGCTGGGGGTGTTGAGATTGTAACCTTCAGAGCTCTTACCAGAGAGAGTTCCTGGATGGTGCGAATGAGAGCACCTTTCCACCTAGTGCATTCTGCCATCTCTTGAAAGCACATTTTTGCTACTTGATTAGGTGTTCTTCGTAGGTTGTCATGCCGTTGTCTGTTGCGCTCCCACCAGATTTGTTGGCAACAAATAATGAGTAAAGAACTCCAGGCCTTTAGTAGAGGTACCACCTTGGCTTTCCTACGCCACTACAAGAAGAGTCTTTCAATAGAGGGGAACCCACACCAAGCTTGGTTGAAGACATAAAGGATCTCCATCCAAACTTGAATCGAGTAGGTGCAGTCTAGGAACAAATGTTGGCTTGTTTCGCTTGTAGCAAGACAAATATCACATCTCGACACTAGTGGAACAACTTTGCGACACACATTGTGATTTGTAGGCAGTGCATCTAGCACAAGGCGCCAACCAAAGACTGAGGTTCGAGGTAGTAAATTGTGATTCCAGATTGTCGATATTCAACCAGGAGTTGCTACCTTCGTTCTCATGGCATCCCAAGTCGACTTGACCGAGAAATCACCTGAAGTTGTATGCGCCCAAAACCGCCTGTCCCCCCTGTTGGTCCAAGTGATTCCACTGCCTGAGATTTTATTAAATACTCTTTAGAGGTGAGGGTCTTGAACTGCTGGTAGTGCCCATCTTCCTTCTTCCATAAAGTCTGCAACCAAAGTAGATAAGTTGTTTGGGATTCGACATGGAAGGAGAAGGTCCTCAATACTATCGTTTTCGAGCCACTTATCGTACCAAAACTTAATGGTGTTGCCATTACCAACCACCCATCTCTCCACCGATTGTACAAAGTTCCAAACTCTTCTAAGCCCAAGAAGAATCATAGAAGTTCCAACGGCTTTTTTCAAGGTTCCATCCGATTTCACAAGGCTGCCTCTCAAAAAAGCTGCAAAGGTGGTGTTATCAGTTTTGATAGTCCAAGCAAGCTTAGCGATTAGGACCAAATTGAGATCTCGCAATCGATGAATGCCGATACTGCCCTCTTTTTTGGGCTTACACAATCGATCCCATTTTACTGTGATGGCCTTTAATGTGTCAGCTTCACCTGACCAAATGAAGTTGTGGACCCATCTCTCCATAATCTCAATCGTTCCCACTGGCCAGAGATAAACTGAGAAGTTGTGTATAGGGATGCTTCCCATCATGGAGCGAACCAGTTCAATACGCCCTGCCATAAAGAGCAGGCGACCCTTCCAAGAGGCTAACCTTTGCTTGAAATTATCAATTAGAGGCTGGATTATCTCTTTCTTGACCCTGCCCTTCACCAACGCCATAACTAGGTATCTTGTGGGGAAGGTGCACACTGGGATTTGTAAGGTCGGGGAAATTCTGTGTCTTCTAGCTATAGTGACATGTCCCAAAAAAATCTTGCTTTTTGTGGGGTTAATAATTTAACCCGAAACAGCCCCGTAAGCCTCCAGAAAGTGCTTGACACGTCTGACATCTCGAATTTCTGCTTTCATAAAAATAAACAGGTCGTCAGCATAGAGGAGATGAGATGGAGTAGTCACCTGGCGTGGGCCTGTAAGAGCTTTAATCCATCCCTTATTGCACATGTCACTAAGACCCCTGCAAAGAACCTCTTCAGAAAGGATGAATAGGAGGGGGGATAGTGGGTCCCCTTGTTGCAGACCTCTTTCCATCCCAAAAAAGCCTACCGGTCCACCATTAATTATAACAGAGATCCAAGTCGAGACGAGGATTTGGTGTATCCAATGTACCCAAGTCTGTGAGAAACCAAAAGCAAGAAACACGTTGAACAAGAAAATTCCATTCAAGAGTGTCAAAAGCCTTCTGGATATCTAATTTCAAGCCAATCCCTCCCCCTCTACATTTCTCCTCCATCAAGTTTATCAATTCCAAAGCAACACCAATATTTTCAAAAATAATTTTGCCTTTCTGAAAGGCACCTTGCTTTGTAAAGACCAATTTGTGCAAAATAGTGGACAGTCGGGTCGCCATAATTTTAGGGATAATTTTAAAAAAGAAATTACCCAAGCAAAGAGGACGGAACTGCCCCACCTTGGTTGCATTCTCAATTTTAGGAATCAGGCAAAGAAAGTTGCAATTTACCCCTTTAGTAACAATGCCCTCTTTGAAGAAGCTTTGAACTCCACGACATACCTCCCTACCAATAAAATGCCAGCAAACCCTGAAAAATGTGCCGGGAAACCGTCCGGCCCAGGAGCACTAGAAGGGTCCAAATCAAATACCACCAATCTGATTTCCTCTTGAGATTGGATCTTGGTGAGCATAGCATTATCCAAGTTAGAGACCAAGGACGGGATCACTGACATAAGATCTGCGTCTCTGGTGGACCTCCCTCTTTTAACGAAATTTTCAAAGTGAGACACCAAATGGTCCCCAATGTCCTTGGTGTCCCTGATGACCAATCCATTGTCCTTGGTAATCTCACGAATGGAACCCCTGGCTCGCTGCAGTGTAGTTGCTTGATGAAAATATTTGGTGCATCTATCTCCAAGCTTCACCCACTTATCTCTTGCTTTTTCCTTCCACAGCTTCCCTTGGAGTTTAACAGCCAAGTCATAGTCTCGTCGTGCTTGCATTTCTTTATCAAATAAGTCCTAAGTGAACCCTTCGGTTTCAATAAGACTTTGCACACTGTCCAGGCAGTCTTTAGAGCGACTTACCTCTTGATCAATATGGGGAAAAGTCTCTTTAGCCCATTCCCTAAGATGGCCTTTAAGTCTTTTCAATTTACCGTGTACCACAAAAATGGGGGAACCCAAAACTGGCTCAACCTAGGAGCGTTGCACCACTCTGTAGAAGTCTTCGTGTTCTGTCCAGAACCGTTGCATGAGGAAGGGGGCATTGGTGGGGTGCGACAAAGTCTCACAAAAGACCAGATGGGTATTAAATAGGGTAGGAGAGTAGTAATGGGGTATGAGGGTTCCATTGGAAGCCCTAAACTCCACCTTACAAGGTCTCATGGTCATCACACCTAAACCTAGGTTGAACTAACACAAAGGAAAAGAGGGGAAATACTGCTTACCAAAGAAAGGCAAGTGCAAGGCTTGGTGAGCCCTTGTTCCCTTCCTTCTTCTCCTTTTATTTCTTTTCCTTTCTCCTTCTCTCAGCTTCCTTTCTTGTTTGGGCTTCGGAGAGAGTGAAGAAAAGAGTTAGGGCAGCTAGGGTTCCACCCCTTCTTCCCTCATTCTTCTTCCCCTTCCCCTTCTTTCCTCTCCTCCAGCTCCCTCCCACGTTTTCTCTCTTTTAGGAATTGTGAAATGAGCTGAGAAAAGCATGTGTCTTTTATAGACACATGCCAACTAAGGCCTGTTTGGTTTATTCATTTAAAGACCTACATTGAAGCACATTAAACTCAATTTGGACCTGTGTGGACCCATAGGGTAGGTATTTTAAGTGTGTAACTAGCCTAGGAAGGTCCCACACACCCCAAGGTCATGGGATATGTAGGTCCCACTCAAGCCCATGTAGGTCTCACATGCCAAATAAACACATTCAACACGTGCAGTTGATGGGTTCATCTGCCGTATGATCTAGTTCATGCTACACTCGTGTTGTTTTGACTCCAATTGGTTCGGGATCCTCTCTAGTGTTATTGTACACGCATACGGACTCCATCACAATGATTTACAGGGATCAAATGTGTTAACTACTGTGCACGATTAATTTGAGCAATCATGGTTAGTTACTTACCACCAATTATCCCAGAGTGGTGGAGGAAATAGGTACGGGCCTCAGTTCGCCTTCAGAGGGTATGCCTTAAATACTCATTTGTCAATAAACTTCCCCTATCTCTGTCAATGAACCTCTCCTCAATGACTTCCCTGTTTTATGATCTAGAATCTTGTCTGATGGCTTAAGTATCATAGCCCACAATTCTCTAGCGTACACCACCGCCGATTCTACACACAAAGTTTAAATCAGACTGGATTTTCGGCATAGGTTTAACAGTGATGATGAAAACGAGAATATTGGATCGATTGTGTCATTGTTCGTGAAGCCTCTATTCGAGGCAATGGGAGAGGAAGTCGTGGTCTTTGTCAAATTACGACCTTACAGGTTTCCCATACGGCTCACCTATGTCGATGACACCAACCCACTCATGTTACAAATGGAATATAATGAACACATATGGCAGATTTGTGTGTGTGTGTACTGCTCTCTCCCTTCAACTGTAAGACACAAACATAGACCTTGTCCATGAGTTATTCAACGAAAACTCCATGATTGTTGTTGACATTGAAGATTCCTCAACATTTAAAATATTTTTTACGAGTTATTTGATGAAATGATTATTTAAGAGTGAGTATTCTTAAATAAGAATGCATTTTAACCCAATAGTTTAGTCTGACAGTATTCTCATTCTCAAATAAGAATGCATTCTACATTCTGAGATTGGGAATGCACATTCTTGCATAAATTTTCTATAGAATAAAAATGGCAAAAACTAGTATTGCAACTCCCTTGATGAAGATATCTCCTCTCATGAGAATATATCATTTTTATTTGCACAAGAATGTTTGGCCCTAGTAAATGATTATTACTGTAGAAACTTGAGTCTCAACTTGTCATATCCTTCCCATGTTAATGACCATGCATGAGTGTTTTCACATACAGACTCACTACACAATGAAAACCAAAAGAAAATAACACTTAGCACCAAACAGTCAAACGGTCTCGATGCAAGATAGTGTGGCTATATGGTCGCTCGATTGGGACTGAAAGAATATTGTAACCTGATAACCAACCCTTTATAGCCTGATTAGCTAGCAGACCCCTCAGGCATTATTTGTCTAGAGGAATTAGTGGGGTGAATGAATGGTGAAAAAATCTAAAAAACTTTCGTAGGGTTTTAAAAAAATGGATCTAATTTTCCTCCACCCACGGTGAATGGGATTCTGTTGGATGACTAGGAGAGGGCATCACGAGGGTGTTTTGGAGAAAGAATTAAAACCCTATAAGGGTTTGTGAACCCAAAGATGGTGGGTGAACCATCCTTTAAGGGTGCATGAAAATCATGTTGGGATGTTTGGATGCCTAAAGTGGATTAGTGGTCCAACAAAATTCTTGTCTCTTTTTGGTAACTCTCACCCCTTCTTCAAAATACTATTTAATTAAAGGATTTTGAGGAAAATGTGAAGGGAAGTTGCAAAATTCCCCCCTCACCATTTTAAAAGCTAACAAAACATGGCAAAAAAACAAAAGATCCAACTTTTACTCATTTTACTTTTCCTATTTAAAATTCAATATTACGTAGAGTCCAATCTACCAACTTTCCCACCCAAACCTCCTCACTGACAAATAAGCCTTCAGAAGATGCCATTCCTTGAGCAAATCTGAGAAGCATCTATAACTTTTTGCTTGCTGAGCTACGTTTTATTGTTTAGACATTTGATCCAATAGTGTTCGGTTAGATAGGAACAAATTTGATAAACATTAATAGGACAAAATTTTCCTTCACTGTGCAGTGAAGGTTTAGCCATCGTCCTAGGGTTCACAAGACCCCTATATGATTTCAATATATTCCCAAACTACTCCCTCAATATCCTCTCACGCCCATAGAGAAGCCCGGTGAATGAGTAAAAGAACTCGATGGTTTCGACATGTTTTGACCATATTTCGATAGTTTCAACCTGAATACCTATATAAGTGTCACTTATCCCCATCGAAACTTGAGAAAACCTGGTTTGGAAACTAAGACAAACACTTATATATGCCAGAAACCAGGCCAAACACTTATTTATGCCTAATATCATTCAAGTAAATGTTTTTATATTGGTATTTCATTTACTTAAGAAATTAGTCATAAATAAGCAAATACTTCCTATTTGAATCCAATAAAAATAGTTAAAAAATAAAATTTCAAAAGGATAAAAGTCAACCCTCCCAGTTCAAGAACAAAAATTGGATTTTCGGCGGTAAGTGAAATTTTCAACTTTTTAATGCTGGGGTTTTTCTCAAAACTAAAAACTTTACAAATCTTAATATGATAAAACATTGTTAAAAACCAAAAGTGCGATAAAATATTCATTTGTTTTGATGTCTAAAAAAATATATTCATTTAAAACGATTTTAAACAACATTTGCGCCCACCAAATTAAGTTTGACCAGAACATAACTCTTTCAATATAAATCAGATTTAAGCAATCTTGGATTTGTTTGAAAACTTTCCAATGAAAGCTTTGTTGGAAAGCTTTCAAAAAAATCCAAGATTGCTAAATCTGATTTATATTAAAGGAGTTTTGTTTTGGTCAAACCTTATTCGATACTATGTCCAATAATAATATACAGTATCAAACTTGGATCAAAACCACAAGTATTATAGTTAGTGTTCTCTATGTGAAACTAATGCATGGATTGGGTTTAAAGTGTCAAAAATTGGCAGCACAACACGAATTAGAGCAAAAAAACAATTTCTAGGCCTCGAAATCAAGGTTCGAGTTAGCTTGGAGAAAGTCCTAGGTTTCGATCGAGATATGGTCGAAATCGAGACGAACTCGATTTTTAACTCTGGTCAAAACCACCAACACTACAAACCACATGTAAAACCAAATTAAATACATTACAAATAAAATATAACAAATCATCTTTCAAAATTGGCACTACAAACGGTATGTGAATTGAATGTGAACCAATTAACGAAAACCGAATGAAAAAGTAATACTGGGCCGAATACAAAACAATTACAATTTTGATTGATTCATATCCGATTCGGAGACCGATTGATACCGTTAATGCAGCGTGGACACCTTGTCCATGTAGTCCATATTCAAGAAAAATTTGCTCCAGGGTTAATAAATGAGATCACTTATTATATTAGAATCATAGACCTTCCACTGTTTCACCCAAAAAAAATACAAGAACTTCCACTGAAACCGGTACATTTAATTAATTAAATGTGTGCAGAGGAACTATAGATGTAGGCTGTAGTCCCATCTGTAAATCCACGTCTAAGATTTAAATCCAACGGTTCTGGCAATGAATCCCCCTTACACGGCTTTGAACATCACCTTTATTCCGTGACAGTAACCGTCTCCGACAAATATTTGCACGTCGACGGTTCAGGGTCTCTGCAAGTCTGCAACTCATTTAAAGCATAGATTATTAAGATCCTTTTCCAAGTTGCAAAATACAGAATTGATGGCTCCGTCTCCTTGCATGGATTCTAACCAACTCATCGACTCGCTCACTTCGCACATCGCTCTGTACCACTCATCCACCCCCTCAACGTCTGCCTCTCCTTCTGTAAACTACCCTAGAAACTCAGTCCTCCGTTGGTTTTCATCCCTCACAGTCCAGCATCGTCAATCATCGCTTACAATAGTAGATGCGAAGTTCGCAGAAATCATCCTCCAAATGCAGAAAAAGATCCGGAGACACGGTCATGGCTGCTTTATCATCCTTTCAGATCTTCCTTCTAGCGACTGCCCTGATCTCCCAAGCCTCTGCTTTCGAAGGTCGACAGGTCTATTGGCAAGGACCAACGTTTCTAATGACTTGGAACAGTCGATTTCTCGTGCGGTTCGCATGTTCGGTTCTCAAGAAGGGGAGCGAATTGAAGAATGTTCTGCAATCGATTCAATCACTTTTTCTGAAGATTTTGTATCGAATGTGGATAGGTTCGTCTGTGTGATGGACAACATTTCGAATGGACAGTTTCTAAGAAGCGAAGAGAATGCTTTGGGCGTGGCTTGGGAGGAATTGCCGTGGTTGAAGGCAAAGGGTTATTATAGCATAGAGGCGTTTTTGGCGAACAAGTTGGAAGTTGCATTGAGGTTGTCGTGGCTGAATTCTAACGGTGGGAAGAAGCGGGGGATGAGGGCAAAAGAGAAAGAAAAGACGACTGTTGCAGGTGTTGCGGCAAATGTCTACTTTAGGAAGATGGGGTGCTTGGACTGGTGGGCAGGGGTGGATACTGGGGTGAGGAAGAAGATATTACAAGTAGTTTTAGGCAAAGCGGCCAAATATCTGGTACTTTCGGAACCTGACTTCTCATTGTAGTATATATATTAATATCTTTTTTGCTTGGCTTATGCAAATCAACAATGTTAACAGTCATATCCTCTGTTTCTGGGGAATAAAATAGGAAGAGTTAGCATTTCGGTAGATATTGTGACTGAATTGCAGGTTATTTTAAATTTTGGAGCGGAAAAGAGTGAGGAAAAGATTTTTTTTTTTAAAGATTTGTCTAGAGCACGCAAGATACAATTTTATTTCCAACAGAGTGTCAGCCAGTATTGAAGTCGGTATGTATGTATGCTCTTGACTGTAATTTAGTGCAGAAATTTTTTATTAAGGATGGTTAGACGGTATTCCTCTTCCTCACCGAACTTCCATTTGAGATTCCCTGTATCATTTTGGTTCATTTTGTAATTGTCTTCATCCTGCCCAAGTTAGGTCTGAGGCTGAATTTTGAAATTTTAACATGGTGGATAAGCCAAATCTGATAACAGAATAGGGGATCCAGTTTGATTCCTAGAGCTTCTGGGAATGTAAGTAGCAGTCCAGAACAGTACCAATTGACCAAAATAATTCAGATCTGAGAACAATATGACAGGCAGGAACTATAGTATGAAATCTAAGTTCAAACATAACAGAACTTTTTATGATATGACAATAGTAACAGAACAAAGTAACAGAACTGAAATTGAATAGAAAACAGGGGTGCCGCAGTGTGAAGAATTTGAATAACAGAAAAAAAGAAGAAGGGATATTAGGTGGAATCCACCTGCAGTGGTTTTGGAATCCGCCAAAATTCATGAAGAGAATCCACTCTTCCACCAAGGAATCCACTTTAGCCCTCGCTTATAATCCACCAAGCAACACTTCTAAATCCATAACAGCAACTACTGTTTCCACAGTAGCCAAAGTTTCAGAAAACTGAACTGATATATTGCTTCAAATCGTTGGAGATGCCATAGGCCCTTACATGTATTTAGAGTGCTTGCTAACCCAAGTAGGATAGCATAGGGACTATTTGCAGATAACCTTATCCAAAAGAAAATAACAAAAAAGCAGTTCAACGGTATAAAACACCCATGACAGCTATAGAAAGTAACATATTCCACTAAAAGACTGCCACTTGAAATTGAAATAAGCTGGAATTTTAACATCTTACCTAATCTAGCCAAGATGATATGAAAAAATAGTAACAAAATTAAAAAGAAAATAAACACCAAGATCCTTCTTCCCACTCCTCCCCCCCCCCCCAAAAAAAAAATAAAAAAAAATAATAATAATAAAAAAAAACTTAGACCAACTAACTAATAATTCCCACATTTTAGGCCTACTAAAGTGACCATTAAAATGAAAACCCCTTGGACCAAAAGCCTAACACGTATGTAACCCATCCTAAGGCTTATTTCAACTAAATAAGCCCACTTTTTTGTGATTTATATGCATCAATGGAGAAACGAGGTTGTCATCAAAGTCCCATTAAATTGGATTTTAGAAAGTAAAATCTTAACATAGTGGACGGAGGAATGAAACTTGTCCTCAATGTCCCCATTTAATCAGGTTTTAGAAGTCAACAAATGCAACTTGCCATGAGTCCTGCATTAATTGTGTTGTAATATGGGTATAAGGGTAAATCTGTCCATAGGGGCATTCTTGTACTTGTACCTATCGTTCACCTATTATAAATAAAGTAGTTGGGCTGTCAATGACAGTCAATCTTTCCGCCGAATAAAAAATGGTATCAAAGCTAAGATCCACGTTGGATCCTAGCTCTAGCTGAAGCTCTCTTCCTCTTGGTGTTCCCTACCACTGCCTCCACCTTCTCTCTCTCTCTCCCTCTCTCGTTTTTCACTTACCGCCTCCCACTCTCTCGTTTCTACTTACCGCCCACTCTCAGTGGTATTTTCCTAAACCATTGAGAGTCTCTACTCTCTCCCTTCTTCTTTCGGTCTCTCAGATCCACCATAATATGAGCTGAGAGACCCCATTCCAGCATCAATTTTTTTCCCTTTCAGGGTTTTGTTCCCAATTGTTGGTTTGTGATGTTGATGTTTTTTGTGATCGTGGTTGTTGCTTCTCTAGATTGTGGTATATTTTAGATCGGTCGCCTTCCTTCTTCAACTTGTGTGAATTGATTGGTAATTATGTCAAATCTTACCATCGCTTCAATTGGAATTGAGGGGACGAGTCCTGGGACTCATAATGATTTCCCTTCTTTCCCTATGAGCTCTGTTCGACTAGATGGGAACAATTATTTGATATTTTGAGGTGGTTGCGTTCCTGTTATCTCTCCATTGATTCATGTTGATATGTTGAATATATTACAGGGGAAACTGAGAAGCCCACTATTGCTGGTGCATCATAGAAGAAGTGGAGTTCTGATGACCCCTTGATGATGCCCTTTCTCATCAACTCTATGCAACCCTAGATTGCTTGGGGTTACCTTCCCTTGGATACTGCTGCCAAGATTTGGAAAGCTGCTCAAGATACATATTCCCAGGTTGGGAATGATGCACAATTGCACATGTCTATGAACTCCATAAGAAACTTCATGAGACCAAGCAAAAGGATCTAATTTTGTCACAATATTATTCTAAGTTACGCAATTTGTGGCAGGAGTTAGACTTTTATGATACCTTTTAGGCTACTTGCACTGTTGATTCCACTAGTTTTAAGAAGCGGGAAGATAAGTTCCGGGTGTACGAATTTTGGCTGGTCTAAATGTTGATTATGATTAGATTTGTGCCCAAGAACGCTCTGCCTTACTTTCTGGGTATAGTACACAGCCTAAAGTTGACTCTATTTGTTCCAGTGATCGTCCTCCCTCTGCACGGGATCCTGTCAAGTGTGACTATTATGGTACGGAATGACATACCAAGGAATTCTGTTGGAAACTTCATGATCGACCTACTTCCTCCCATCTCACGAGGCCGCAGTCGTGGTAGATCCTCCCAGTCCCATCCTCATCATACTGAGGCATATGAGTTTGCCTCTTCCAGTATCGGTCTTCCCTCTCTCAGGAGGAGCTTGCTATGCTCCGACGCTTGATGACTAAATTGGAGCCTCCATCATCCCTTGCACCTGCTTTCGCTTCAGCCTATACATCTACGCTGGTCACCTTTGACTCCAATCTTGTTCATTTAGGTATTTATTTTGGTGGTCACTGTGCATTGGTTGTCTTTCGTCCTTGGATAATTGATTCCGGTGCCACTGATCACATGACTGGCTCCTCTAGTCTCTTTTTTTCAATACTTTCCTTGTTCAGGTAAAGATAAGGTTTGGGTTGTAGATGGTTCTCTCTCCTCTATTTCTGGGAAGTGTTCTATCACTTCATTCACTTGTGCTCCCATTTTATCCTTAGCTTCTGTCCTACATGTTCCTGATTTTTATACTAACCTTCTTTCCATTAGTCATCTCGCTACTGATCTGAATTGTAAAGTGATTTTTTTCCCTTCTCACTGCATTTTTCAGGATATAGAGGCGGAGAAAACGAATGGCTGTGGTACATTGCATGGTGGTCTCTATTTGCTCGATGATGACATCTCTTCTGGTTGTCAAGCTCATCAGACTGATTCTGCTACAACTCCTCTATCTGATTTATTACTTTGGCATAGGCATTTAGGCAATCCTCCTGTTGGAACTTTAGTTAAAATTTTTCCTCATTTATTTAGGAAATGTAACCCGAAGGACTTCTTTTGTGATGCTTGCGTTTTGGCCAAGCAAACTCGTTCTGCTTATTCTAATTTAAATAATAGAAGTACTACTCCTTTTTTATTAATTCATTCTGATGTATGGGGCCTTGCCCGTTGTACTTCTATTTCGGGTTACCATTGGTTTGTTACTTTTATTGATTGTCATATGGAGGTTACTTGTGTTTATTTGATGCATCACAAGAGTGAGGTCTTCCGCTGTTTTCAGCTCTTTGTATCATGGTTCGCACCTAGTTCAACTCTAACATTTGAATCCTCCGCAATGACAATGGTAAGGAATATATGGATGGTTCGTTTTAGTCTTACCTTGCTACTCAAGGAATTCACCATCAAACTAGTTGTGTGGATACACTGACTCAGAATGGTGTTGCTGAACGTAAGAATCACCATTTGTTAGAGGTGGCCCCTCTTGTTTGAGATGCATGTCCCTTCCCAGTACTGGAGTGAAGCCGTTTTGACAGCAGCATATCTTATTAACGGGATGCCTACCCTGGTTCTTGACTTTCGTTCTCCTCTTGAGGTTCTCCCGGGATTGTCTACCTTTCTCATCCCACCAAAGGTCTTTGGGTGAGCTTGTTTGGCCTGGTCTAGGAATGAATGTCTTGAATCAATCTAGGCATTCAATCTCATATTGTTAGAAATCCAAGAATTTGTTACTATGGATGTGGTCTTTAATGAGTTTGCTGCCTATTTTTCTTCAGCACCTCTTCCAAGGGGGATCCTAATCATCGTATGTTTAGTGAAGATGTGCCTCTTGTTCCTTCCCTAGCTCCTCCCATTTCAGCTCCTTCAGTTCAGGGGGAGATACAAGGTACTGATCAGCCTACTGTGAAAGTGTATGTTTGTTGGGATCGTGAACAACAAATAGATGCCACCACAGCTGTACCACCTCTTCCCAGTCAACCGCCACCTCTTGATCTAGGTTTTACTCGGTCTGGTAATTTTTTTCCCGATTCTCTTAGTAGTTATGATCATGGAACTAAATCTCGGTTTCACAGGTTTTCGAGACGAGTTGGCCAGGTACTTGAAAAAATGCATGGTTTCGATTGAGATGTTGGTAATTTCGGAAGTTTCGACACTTATACCCATCAAAACTTGGGGAAGCCTGGCTCGAAACCAGTACAGATACTTATGTATGCCAGAAACCAGACTAGAAACGAAGACAAACATTTATTTATGCCTAATATCATTTAAGTAAATGAAATAGTATTTGTATTTCATTTACTCAAGATATTATTCATAAATAAACAAATACCCCCTATTTGAATCCAATAAAAATAAAGCTTCCAAAACAAAGCTTTCTAACAAATCCAAGATTGCTTAAATCTGATTTATATTGAAGGAGTTATGTTCTGGTCAAAGTTAATTTGGTGGGCACAAATGCTATCAAAATGGCTCTGAATGAAAATAATTTTTTAGACATAAAAACAAATGGATATTTTACCGCATTTTTGGTTTTTAACAATGTTTTACCAAAGATTTATGGAATTTATAGATTTGAGAAAACCCCAGCATTTGAAAGTTGAAAATTTCACCTACCGCCGAAAATCCACTTTTTTGTTCTTGAATTGAGGGGTTGACTTTTTATCCTTTCGGAATTTTATTTTTTAACTATTTATATTGGATTCAAATAGGGGGTATTTGCTTAATTATGAATAATATCTTAAGTTAATGAAATACAAAAACATTTACTTAAATGATATTTGGCATAAATAAGTGTTTGTCTTGGCAATTATAATTCTCAGTACATTGTATGAACACTAGTAAACTTGGGTAAAAAACCACAAGTACCATTTTTGAGTTTTTTATTTTATTTTAATTATTTATTTATTGATTACTTTTTTATGAAAAAGTTCATGCATTGTGTCTAAAATGTAAAAAATAGGCTACATACAAAAAATCAGACCTAAAAAACCATTTTTGGGCCTCGAAACCACTGTCTCGAGTTGGTTGGGAAAAAGTACTAGGTTTCGACCATGTCTCAATTTCAGCCTGGTCGAAACCTGAGATCTTGAACCTTGGTTATGATCCATCTCTTGACTTACCGCTGTCCGTAAGGGAATGAGATCTTGTACTCAAGACCCTATTGCTCGGGTGGTTTCGTACAACTCTCTTTCCCCTTCATATCGTGCATTTGTGTTTTCCTTGTTTTTTGTCTCTCTTCTCCAAAACTGGCAGGAGGCTCTTATAGACCCACGGTGGAAGGCAGCCATGCTTGAAGCCAATATTCATCTCTCCAACAAGAATGGTGATCCTGTGGATAAGGGACAGTGCCAACGGTTAGTTGGGAAAAAATTGATCTATTTATCTCATACTCGTCCAGACTTTGCCTTTGCTGTCAACTTGGTTAGTCAGTATATGCATGATCCCCATTCCACATGCTAAGAAGCTGTATATCTTGTGTTATTTAAAATTTGCTCTAGGAAAAGGGGTTCTGAAGTAAATCCTGTTTTCCTACTTTCTACCCATATTTTAGGTTCTTGCCTCTTTCTCCGAAGTCTCTAGAGGTTTTCTATTTGATCCCATCTGGGATTAGACCTATTCTAGTTCTTGTCTTACATTAGGTTCTTTTGTCTTCCCATGGTCACTTGCGAGTTAAGGCCTTTATAGATGCAAATTGGGCCGGCTCTCCTGATCGGCGATCTACAACTGTTTATGGTACTTTTGTGGGAGACAACTGGTTACTTGGAAGAGTAAGAAACAGGCTGTTGTAGCTCGGTCCGATGTTGAAGCTGAATTTCGAGCCATGTCCCATGGCATTTACGAATTGATGTGGCTCCAGAGTCTTTTGAAAGATCTGGATCTCCCTGTTCCCTTACCGATGATGCTTTACTGTGACAGTAAGTCTGCCACCAGCATTGCTCACAATCCAGTTTAGCACGATCGTACTAAGCATGTGGAGATTGATTGTCATTTTATTAAGGAGAAGTTGGAACAAGGGTTAATCTGTATTCCTTTTGTTAAGTCTGGTGACTAGTTAGCTGATATTTTTAGCAAAGGGTTAATTAGTAAGTTGTTTCATCCAATTGTGTGCAAGTTAGCCATGCGTGATATCTATGCACCAACCTGAGGGGGAGTGTTGTAATGTGGGTCTAAGGGTAAATCTGTCCATAGGGGCATTCTTGTACTTGTACCTATCATTCACTTATTATAAATAAAATAGTAGGGCTCTCAATGACAGTCAATCTTTCCTCCCAATCAAACAAATTGAAACAATTCAATTACTCTTCCATTCTCTATTACCCTAGAGGGACTGTTATACATAGCTTTCTGATGCAAATTTCCTACGACTTGGTTGATTTGATTTGGATGAGTTTGGTTCATTATTGAACCAGTTTTTTGACTCAAACTAAACCCATGTGTTGAGATTTGTTGGGATTCCTAAAAAACAGGATTTGTAGGACCCAGTTGGATTCTTATGACTTATTTTACAGGAATATTATCTCCAGCTACAAGTTTCCAATATTTTAGGAAACTAAAACTGCCGTCTGTTATATCCTGCGTATGGAGGGATTAGAGCTCATTAAAATCAGCCCCTATGGGCCCAAATGCCCAATATGTAGAAGATATGGCTTACGATAAGGAAGTTACACAGATCCTATCTTTTAGGATCTGTCATAGTCGTGGGAGCTGTTTTAGGGAATTATCACATATGGAGATATTTTCTTATATGGGGACAGCATTTGTGGGCCCAGTTGAAGACAGATTTGCAAGATTTAATGAAGCTTATCTTCAGCCAGATATGATCCTTGCCTGGAAGATTTATGGTGGAGCCTAGCTTAGGGATATTTGTAGGATACTCCTGATTTTTAGGATCTCATTAAATTGTAGACGTGTGGTCTTAATTTAGTTATTATTTCTGTCTTTTATTGTAATCAGGTTACTATATAAAACCTGCATTGGAATTAGGAAGTTTCTATTTCTTTGTTCTCTTACATATTATGAAAACAGGGAGAGAGGGTTTCAGCCTCCAATGATTTGAGTTGTTGAGAATTTGGGTTTTCCCCTCTTTGGGTTGATGGTGATGCAACTCTAGCCCTATTGTGGTGAAGCAATAGGTTGGGATTGATGGTGGATCCATTCCCGTAGGCCAGGTGGTGAAGCCTTGGTCATATCTCTTTTATTTCTTCTTTCATATGTTAAAAAAAAGCCAGAAGTGTAGGAAAATTTTGTTATCAATATTGTTTGTCCTTATATGTGATGTTGTTGCAATTGATCTCTCGCTGGCTTTACTGGTTTAGATCGATTCTGCATTACTTTCCTTCAGTGTCTTGAGTTCTTTCACTTTATCAGTTTTTTCTAGTTCAGTGTTGTGGAAATCTATTTGTAACTGTTGGCCGAATATAGACTTCTAATATTGGCTCTTGGAAATGCTTCACTTGGTGGGAAAGGCCTTTCCTTGGTGTAGAATAATCTTGTTCAATTGGATGGCCAACTGGCTATTTCTTTTGCAGATTCGTCTGCCTGTGGAGGTATTATAAAGGGGATTTGTTATGTTGGATTTTGGTTACTGTATGTTGTATTCGTGGATCCCTATTCTGGGTATTTAGGCTGTGCTTTTCCTTGTTCTGTTTTGTGCCTATTATGGTTCTGCTCTCCTTAATAGATAAATAAAAATTCCCCAAGCATAATTCTTCTAAATTTTGTCACTTCACAATTTTTAATTCTAATAACAAAACTGGAACAGAAAAGTGAGTGATTAGTACTCAAGTTGAGCTCTGGAGCCCCCAAAAGTTGGTATCGATGCTTCAATCATTTCTAATAACTTCAAATCCTTGTTTTGAATGGTAGATAATAGTTGGAATCACTAGGAAATGTGATCTCTGACAATATTTTTTTCTCTAAAGGTCGACTTAAAATGAGATTTGGAGATTTCGGTCGAAATGGGTTTCTCACAGTTGAAATAAGTGAAATGAGTCAAAATGAGGAAATTTTGTATTTTACTTGATTCAAACTAAAGCACCAGCATGATTAAGTGAATGGATTTGAGAGCCAAGATTAATCAAATCTCACTCCCACTCAACCACAAACCATAGAGAAGCTGAGAAGGAGAAATGATAAAAGAGAGAAGCAGCTTGTCAATCTTCAATCTTCAAAAGTTGAAAATAATCAAATGAAAAGATTTTTTTTTTGGTAAAGAGATAAACATGGGACATTTTAAGAATTCCAAAAAGATTGGGGATTAAATCATTAGAAAAACTCTGCTGGTATTGTGTTCTGATCCTCTTCCAGGACCTTATGTCAGGGTAACAAATCGGAAGACTTTGTTCAAGACTGGTCCCTAATAAATGGCTTCTTCTTGGGATGTGCTTTTTGGAGTTTCTGTTTAACTGGTATTCAGTCCGAGGACCTGTAGATTGTTGTGCATTCTAGGCTCTTGTTTTCTTTTTTTTTTTTTGTGTATTTTTGGTGGACACTTGCTGCTTCCCTTTTCCTTCTGTTTATTTTATTTAATACATTTTTTACTTCCCAAAGAAAATTTTGCAAATTCAGGAAAAGATCTATTAAAATATTAAAAAATATTTAAGCCTGCTCAACAAGGGAATACAATAGGCTAGGTCTATATAACTCTGACTCTAGATCAGGGTTGATAGTTCATAGATATAGGTACATATCTGGGTCCAACTTGGATATGCATTAGATCCATATGTCTCAAGAAAGGTTCAAGAATCAAGATTTTGGTTAGCATCTGTGCTTGGACCCTGATCCTAGCAAGTTTTGAAGAATCCAAACCTTACAGCTCTCCATGACATGGACTACAAGGAATAGTTACCATAGCAATGAGTGTCAAGTTGTAGTTCTTACATTGAGTATGTCTAATAAGTTATAAACATGGAACTAAATCCGGTCGAAACTCATATCTCGTTTCAACACAGACCGAGATATCTCGGTTTCAAGTTTCAACTGAAACCGAGACGAAACTTAAGGTCATTACTGGATCGTACCAGTTTTCGACCATATTTTGAATATTCCAGTAGTTTCGACAAAAAAACACCGAGTTTCGACCAGCCCAGTTTCGACCAGTTTCAACCAGCCCATGACATTTTGAGTTTGGCCCAGAAAAATACCAGGATTTGACCAGGTTTCGGTCAAAACCTAGGAATTATCGGTTTCGGCCAGGGTGGAAACTGGCCTCGAAACTGAGATTTAGAACCTTGGTTATAAAGAGAAGGGTGAAAATAAAAAGGTATAATAAGGTATGCACCTGTATGAAGCATGTATATTATCGTCTAAAACTCCATGCATGGAGCCATGGAGCCATGGAGCATGGATATATCCATTTAAGAAGACTTGGTTTTATTAATTTTTTTTTTAAAAATTTGGGCAAAGCTTTCTGCAAGGGCAGCCTTGGAATGGATTCCGTCACGCTGCCTATTTTCTGCCACATTGACTGATAATTTGGTCATTCTGACTGTTGGATAGGGATGAAACTCCCTTGATAGGCTCATGTTTAATTTAATAGTCTATCTACAATGTATGCATTATGTCTCAGGTTTTTTCTTTTAGTTATTTTATTAGGGCAAAGTTTATCTTGTTGGCCCAAAAAACTGCCACGTGGAATGTTGTATGGGTCCCAAATTTTGTGTACTAGTAGATTGATGCAGATCAAGTAGATAGATCTGCTAGTGGTGGGAAAGAGGGAGAGGAGCAGAATTTCAGAATCATGGGGGGGGGGGGAAGTGAGAAAGGAGAGAGAAGGGAGAGAGAGAAAGAGAGACAAATAAGGGGAAGGAGGGGAGGAAGAAGAGGAGAGAGGAGAGAGAAGACAAACACGGGGAAGAGAGAGAGAAGAGAGGGAGAGAGGAGACGCAACAGACTCTTTCAATTGAAACTAAATCAATCCATTAATCAAAACTGTGGGGGGTCTTAGCCATTACAAGATAATTATATAAAAAAACTGAAGATAAAGTTAACGCACACGAAAAGTCTTCCATGACTTAAAAACACATATTAACAACCCTCACTTGATCAGATTACCTAAAAAATAATCGTAGTCTCCTCCAATAATGCAACATAAATTCTAAACAAAGTAAAGAAAGCAAAATACTAAAACTAGGTCACGGTTTCTGGTTTTTAGAAGAACCAGAACTGAACCATCTCTTGGGCCATGGCTGTGGGTTGAACCAGAATTTGATCCAAACAACGCAACCCAAATTGAACCAAACATGCTTTGCATTATAGACCAAGGTTCCCTGCCAACTGGTTAAGTTTCAGCCCACTTAGATTTAGTTAACTGGAAAAATAAAGCTTTGAAAATCCAGTTGTACAGGAGGACTACAGGAGAGTGCATGGCACTACATGGATGGATGACAATACATGGGTGCAGGGACATGTATGGGAGGAATTTGATTGAATTTTTGTCTGGATTTGGCACATGGCTAATGCAGATCTATTTAATGGTCGGAATCACCACATTATCCTGCCATGTGGCAAATTACATCGGCCGACCAGATAAGCTTATTTGCTTATCTTTTTGGGGGGTGGCAATCTTCGCTTTAAATTAAATAACAACTTTTATTAGATCATGGTCAAATAGAAGAAATGGCAAAGCAGGATGGGCCTGAAGCCACCTGCGACAGAGAAAAGGGAAAAAAGAAAAAGAAAAAGAAAAAAGCATCTGTGAGACTGTGAGAACAGAAACAGACTAGTTCGTTGAAGGAAAAGAGTGCCCTGGACTTCATCTCTATCTGCCAAGCAGTTCAACTGTGAAGCAAAGTGCCTTATGTGCCTGTGCAATCCTCCAAGGACCATCCTTAATACACCCAGGCTATAACAGTCTCTGAATCTCATTTTGCCATAATGTTAGAAAAGCTCTCGCATAGCAGACTTTAAGTCCATGTGGAGTGAAAATAGTTCAGCCCTAACAGAACTCCGTTTTCCTATTGGTACCAAATATACCCTCGTGATGGATCCTGTTCTTGATCCAATGACTTTCTCCACACTTGAGTATCCTGGGTTTCCAAAATTCAGCTTCACCATTCCAATCAGAGGAGGGGACTACAACTCCACCCTTCAATCTTGGGAAGGACTAGAAGCAATCATAATTTCCCAGTTCATGAATAAATAGATTGTTGGAACATGTATATACTTTCCCCATGTGTGAATGGTCCTTCTCTTGAAACCCTCTCAAACAGAGGTGACTTAATCATGAATTCTTAATTACATTGACATGTGGGGAAGTTTGATTGGTCAGAAACTTAATCCATTGCTAGATGATGATATGTGGAACATGTCCACTGAATTTGTCACTAATTGAATTGCAACGTGGCTGCTATGTCCATGCACTAGAACCCCTTGATGCAGTTGCCTTGGCGGCTGGACCAGAATGATCCTCTTTGGAAGCCTAAACAGAGATGCAACCATGCCAACCCAGTTTTTTGGTCTAAAGGGGGTTTGGTAGTTGATAGGGTGCAACTTTTATTTAATTTTTATTTTATATGGGGGGATAGATTATGTAGGAAGTGTTTTGGTAGTTTCTTTATTTGAAGCATTTTCTAATTTGTTTAGTTTCTATTTTAGTTGGGTTTCCATTGCCATATTTTGCCTTTTCTTTATATTGCCAATGTAATATGGTTGAAGAGATTAGATGAATGAGAATGAATTGCGTTTGGTATTTGTGAGTGCCAGCATGGCTGTGTTGTGTTGTGCGAGTTTCCTTCCTTTCCCTTCTCTTCTGTCTCATCTTCCCTCTTTCTTCCCCATCCAATTAATCCTCCCTCCTTTCCCCCTCTTTTTCCCAAGTTCCTTTTTCTCTTCACCTTGTTAACTTACGGTAGTCATAACTGGTTCCTGTCCCTAAAGTTTCCAGTTTTGGTTGGGTTCGTTGGATCTTCATTAAACAACCCAAGAGGACCCAACATTCAAGGGACGGTGTCATACCTTTAAGTTGATTGAAACTTATGAACTCAAGCCTTGACAACTCCCCTGTTGTGAGGTGACCGCTGCAATCAAGCCGCTTCTGTTTTCTGCCAGTGACTATCTAATAGAAGTTTATTTTATTGACTAAAACTTGGTGCAGGTTTGTCATTACCTGAGATCAGATAGCCTTGGTTGATAGTTGAACCTTAAACTTTAATTCCAAAGGTTTCCCTTGCTGAGAATCGAATTTTTCAGTAGACTGAGACTTGAGATTACCGCTACGTATAGTTGTAGGTCCTGAAATTTCTACCTTCTTGAACTGTTAGTGCTTGTTGGCGTTGGATCTATTGATGATCTACTGTGGTGATTTGAACTCAAAGGCCTGCTGCTAATGGATCTCTCGTGCTCTCCTGCCCCCTATCTTGATAATCTACTTATTTTCTTATTGTTATCCCCTAATTACCCCCATCCCCTTCTTTATTACATTACTTTCTTTCATTATTCTGATTCCAGAATTACCCCTATACACTTGTGTACAGTTGAGTTTATTCTGTTTCTTATGCCAACAAGGACCCTATACTGTTCATACTAGTTCTGCCACTCTCTCTTGTTATTGACACATTTAAAGCTTGGGTGAGCCCATAGCGATCCGAATATGGTTTTAGAATCCCAGATTGCATCAACCCGCCTTGTGATTTCTCCACAATAATGCAATTTAATTTTGCCCAATCATATATGTAATCTGAACCTATGTAGTTCTATGGTTTTCTATTTCGGCTCTTGGTATATCTAAAGAAGTATCTTGTGGCAGCTCAAAGTTGTTTGAGCTAGACTTTGGTTCTTGCTTCAAACTTGAATTCTGCTGGTGGGGCTGCAGAGTTCCTTGATAGGTAGTTTATTCTTCATGCTATTGATAGTATACACGTGGCTTGAGATGACTGATCGTTGTATGAGATGACACTATTTACTTTTTTAACTGTTTGATAGCATCCTTTTTTTAGCACTTTGGTCGTGCTTACTTTTTTACATTGCAAGTGGCAGACAAAAGGTATTCTAAAGGGGGCAAAAAACACCTTGGAAGATGACATATGGCTATTTGGTGAACGAGCTGAGAAAACAGTGAGATACAATGATAGTGCATCAAGTCAAAGAACCATCCTTCCAAACTTCGGAATGGATGCTGAATTTTGCTTGGCCGTCCTCCCAGCTCCAATTTCAGGAAAATGTACTCCCTTCACCAACTTTTTCAATGGCTTGCTTGTGCTTCGGGAGATGTCTGCTATGGTATTAGCATGTAAACATAATGAGTTCGAAAAAGATAAGCTATTTTTCAGTACATTGGGTTCTGTCCACTCAGTTTCAGACTGTATACTGAGGAAAGTGCGAGACTTGCTTATGGTTATTTCAGGTGATTGTATAAAGCTGGAACTTCTTGGAGAGGAGAGTATGAAGTTCCAGATGAATAAATCTGAAGAGAAGTTTCGGGTGGGTAACCGAAGAGGGAAGGGTAGGGGTCGTAATCAGAAAAGACAAAATCTTGGCGGAAAGTCATCTAGAGCTTCTTTTGCAATTGAGAAATCTACTGAGGTATTGTTTCCTTTTCTGCTCCTTTTCTGGAGGCTTTTCCCATACGTATAGTTGCATCTTGAGAAAATTCAGATTAATTGTTCCAAAGGGTTTGCTTCCAGGTTCATGGACATGAGTTGGCCCATCGAGAACAGGCTAAGTCTGATGGAATGACTGGTAGACTTCAGGCTAAGGATCTCCACAAGGAGACCTCATTTTCAAGAGTTGAGATGGTACTGATGTCTCTCACCATTTTTATTGTGTTTCTAATGAACAACCTCAAATGGTTTTTGACTGATTTCTTGTCACTAGGAACGTGCTAAAGAAATTGTTGATGGCAAGGTCCAAACTGCTGGGAAGAAAAAGAAGAAAGAAAGCAGTAGGAGCAAAAATTCTACCTTAGAAGAACCAGAAACAAGAGATTCTGAAGTAAGAATCGAACAAGTTACCTCCCAACATGCTGCGGTTCAAACTGAGGCTGCGGAATCTCAGAGGTTAGCTGATGCTTCAACTATCCAGACCCTACCAAATAATATTCCTGTGAGTGCCGACAGCTTGGCTCCAAATCCAAGTTTTTGTAGTTCTACTAATAAAAATGATATGTATAACGGAGATGAAGTGGCCCATGGCACTCAAGAATGTTCTGTTATTGGTTCTGCTGAAGACGGTTCTCATATTGGTTTGGAGTGTTTTCCACCCTCATATGGAGCAGTTGGAGCTCCCATTACTTCTGGAGGAGAGACTTCTAGTTCTAAGTTTAATTCGGACATAGCTCCTCATGCTTTGCCTGGTCTGGAGCTCGATAATGTTCTTAAAAGTGAGGAGGTCAAGCATCAAACATCTAGACAATTAAGTGATACTGTTATTTCTGAAGCATTAACAGAAGCTATCATTTCAAAAGAAGAAACCAGCCATCTTCACAGACAAGATGGTGGAAACTATTGCAGTCATGGCTCCACGAGTTCCTCAGGTTGCACATCATTTGAGTGGCCTAGTGTGACACCTGTTAATTTTCCATCTCTTAACTCGCAGCATCTCCCGGCTGCCACTGATAGATTGCATCTAGATGTTGACCACAACTGGCGTAATAATTTCCATCAATCCTATGTGTCCACGAGGCATCAGGCAAGAAATCCATTGATTGACGGTGGTTGCAGCAGGATCATGTCTCGGACTTCAGCAATGAGCTTAGATTGGCCCCCAGTGGTACGAAGTGCCAGCAGGTTGACTCCATCAATGAATTCTAACTATGATACTGGATTTATCCCGAGGATGCATTCTCCTTATCAGCAGAGTTTTCCGGCTCATGGGCTGCAGCTAAATGGAGCAAGGACTGAAGATGAAAGGAAGTATTCAGGGGATGTTATCGACTCATGTGCACCAGAACTAGTTGATGATTCTGATAGCCATTGGATTTCAGAAGAAGAATTTGAGGTGCATGCAATTTCTGGAAGAGATTATAATCAGTACTTCGGTGGAGGAGTTATGTACTGGAATACTTCAGATCATGCAGGCACAAGTTTCTCCCGTCCTCCTTCTCTTAGTTCTGATGATAGCTCCTGGGCTTGGCATGAAGCAGATATGAACAGAACTATTGATGATATGATTGGTTTTTCTTCTTCTTACAGTACAAATGGTTTAACTTCTCCACCTGCCTCTCCTTTTCGTTCTCCTTTCGATCCTTTGGGACCTGGACATCAGGCCCTTGGCTATGTTATTCCTGGAAATGATGTATCAGGCAAGGTACTGCACTCTTCAACAGTGACCGATGGAGTTCCAGAAGAGAACACATCTGGATCTTTGAACAATTCATCTGGTGGGGTTGTCGAAGGGCAGAAAGGAGATTCACTCCCATACCCAATTTTGCGACCAATTATCATTCCAAATATGTCGAGGAAGGGATCAAGATCTGAATTTAAGCTAAGTCATGATCTTAAAAGTCCATGTGTTCCTCGTAATAGGCAGGAACAACCTCGGGTGAAGAGACCACCATCACCTGTTGTACTTTGTGTTCCACGTGCTCCACGCCCTCCTCCGCCCTCTCCTGTTGGTGAATCCAGAAAACAAAGGGGTTTCCCAACTGTTAGGTCTGGTAGCTCTAGCCCCAGGCACTGGGGCATGAGAAGTTGGTATCATGATGGAACTAACTGTGAAGAACCTCGCATTTGTCTGGATGGTGCCGAAGTTATTTGGCCTTCATGGAGAAATAAAAGCCTTTCAGCTACTTCAATGAGTCAGCCTCTCCCTGGGGCTTTACTGCAAGATCGCTTAATTGCTATCTCTCAGCTAGCTCTTGATCAGGAACATGTAAGGACAATATCTTACAATTTACATATTATCTTAGGCATAGGTGACAAATAATTGATAATGGTGTTGGTGACCATACGTCCATACATATACAGGGCATCCAACATTTTATAAGTTTATGTAGGAACATGTTGGTCTCAGTTTCTGACATGTTTATAGTGTATCCAACCTGACAAAATTTGGGAATGAATGGTCTTTTTTACCACATACATATTGTTTTTATGGTATTCTGATGGATTTAATTGGTTGGTCACAAATTTATGGATTACAGCCAGATGTTGCATTTCCTCTGCAACCTCCTGAGTTACTGAATTGTCCCACTCGCAAAGCATCTCTCTCTTTGATGCACAATCTTCTTCATGATGAAATTGATTCCTTCTGCAAGCAGGTATGCAGCATGGGACCCGATAATTATTGTGACCTGCAATTAGGTTTTCCATGATTTACTTGTCTTCGTTAACGATCTAAGTGTTATCTAGTGGGTCATTGATTTATCCCGCTGTGAAATTTAGGTTGCTGCTCAGAACTTGACTAGGAAACCCTACATTAATTGGGCTGTAAAGAGAGTTGCACGGTCTCTCCAGGTCCTATGGCCCCGGTCCAGGACAAACATCTTCGGTTCATACACAACCGGTTTATCCCTCCCAACCAGCGATGTGGATCTTGTGGTCTGTCTCCCTCCTGTGAGGAATTTGGTAAGTATGATCTTGTTGAACTTGCCCTGGAGTATGTCAATATGTGAACCCCTACTCTGGCGTCTTTGTGGCTGAGTCTCTTGACATGTATGGCTGGGTTCATTTTACAGGAGCCCATAAAAGAAGCTGGGATTCTTGAGGGTCGTAATGGAATTAAAGAAACTTGCCTTCAGGTATGCTAGAAGTGGCAGACATTGCTGTTGTCTTCCTGTACCGTTGTTAGTGACATGATCAGCAATGAAAATTTCTTGATCTGTCTTGAACAAGTCACTTTTATGATTCACGCTATATGCTTTTCAACCAAAACTCTTTAAATTTGGACTTGTGCCGTGTAAATGCTTTTAAGTTCTCTGCAAGCTCAAGAAGGGCTCATATCGTTTCTATGAATCTGTGCCAAGGAAAATTTCGAAGGCATACTGCTTCTCAAAATTCTAGTGATTCGAAATAGGAGCATAGATTAATCCTTCTATAATCATAGATGCATATGCACACACGGATGATGTTTTAGCTTTCCTGTTCCACGTAATTGTGAGTGATGCTAACAAGCTTGTGGGATTTGAGAGGAGCTGTTCTGTTTACCATGCAACTTTTCTGGGTGGCTGGTTTAATGCATTAGTTGTCCGATTTAGTAGGCCACTAATTTATCTGGTTGCTGACCAGGTGAAGAAGGCGTAAAATGATATTGCTTGAAGATTTTATGGGCAATCCCCTCCTCACACTCTTTCTTTTTTGTTGAAAATCATGTCTGATCATTCCTAAAGCATCACTCTGAACTGGTTTACAAGGTGGGTCCGGTGGGATGGGTTAGACAATAGGGAGATAATCAGATAATTCTTTTTTTTTTTTTGGTTGTCTTCATATATTAACCTTTTACTCTGAAATCTAAAGTATTGAGAAAGAGAATAAGGGGCTAGCATTACCCTATAAGAAGGGATTGCTTTATAAAGAAATAGAAACTGGAACCAATGATATTGGAAAAACTTGATGATGATGTTGATTTATTCCATTAGTCACCTTTTAAATGACAGGTACACTTAAATGATACAGTTGGTTACTTTGTTACATTTAATGTAATGTTCTGCTCATAAATTTGCTAAGAATCCGGGGAGTATGATTCTGTTGAGATTGAAAAAATAAGGGAACTCGTCTGTTGTATAGCCTTTTGTACGACTTGAAATTGTGTCGTATGGTCAACTTGTCATATCTTGGTGTACTCAATTTTAGTTTCTTCCAAGAGTAGTGTGAGTTACTCAATGACTGAAATACTTTTTGTCTCCTTCGACTCATTATCATAAGTTGGCCTGCCTCTATGCACACATGCTATCTTTCATGTCTTGTCATGGTAGTACTGATACTGGTGTGAACTCCAACATGATTGTCAACTATAGTCAATTGTACTGAATTGCATTTTTTTTATTGACCTTTATGGTTATGCAATTGTTGAAACATTTTGTTTCTCTGTTTGTCCTTTGATTCAAAAGTTCGCATAGAGTGCTGTTGCTCTTATCTTTTGTTTCTTAGTAGGCATCATTGTATTGAGTATTTACTATTTACATCATTTCAGTTTGGTATTCCAGCATGCAGCTAGGTACCTTGCCAATCAGGAGTGGGTTAAGAATGACTCTCTTAAGACTGTAGAAAATACAGCTGTAATGCTTCTTCCTTTCTGACTACTAGTTGGTTTTCCTCGTCTTTATCCTTGGTGCCCTTCATTTCTGATGCATCTTTTCATCTGGACAAACCTTTGTTCTCAGATACCTATAATCATGCTTGTGGCTGAAGTTCCTCATGATCTTGTTGCTTCTACTGCAAGTACTTCCAAGGTGCAAGCACCAAAAGTTGAATCAACCCAACTTCCCACTGAACAGGGGGGTATCATTGATCCTGATATGGTTGGTTTAGACAAATCTTCTTGGCCAAAGTGCTTGCACATGAAAAATGATGATGTTGCGGATGTGAAGTCAGTTCGTCTTGATATCAGTTTCAAGTCACCTTCTCATACGGGACTCCAAACTACAGAATTGGTGAGTGCGTAGGACTTACCACTAGTATGTTATGGAGTCCAAAATTTTAAAATCTGAAAAAAAAAACCAGTTTGAACCCCTCCCCGCCCACAAAAAAAAAAATAAAAAAAATGAGAATAAAGTGCAGTAGTTACCCATGTATCAAGTAATACTAAACAGAGAGTTTCTCTAGCTTGGTTGTTTACTTTTCTGCATTCTTGCCAGAGCCCGAAACATTATAGCTAACATCTAATCTCATCCATGCTTTTTCATTTTCTTGTTGACATTATTGTATTTTGTAGTTGTTCCATCATATGGTCAAGTACTGGATGATTGGATGCCATGTGAAGTGTGGTTGGCCCTTTTCAAATTTCAATAAACTCTTCCAGTGTTGTCAAGGGTTTTCGATTGTTTGTGAGTTTATTGGTTCTTAGAAAAACTGACAGGATTAGAATTTGATTCATTTCTATCCTTGATTGACCTCACATTTGTTTATATTTATTTATTCATGACCTTTCTTATGGAATTTTTGGCAAAATATTGGCAATCCAACTATACAAAGGGACTTTGTATTGCTTAACTTGCCAAGGAAGAATTTGTCTATGCTTGATTAAATCTTTCTTTAGTTTATGAATTCCTGTTGGCAGGTCAGAGAGCTCACTGAGCAATTTCCAGCGGCTACACCCCTCGCTTTGGTTCTGAAGCAGTTCTTGGCAGATCGTAGCCTAGACCATTCCTACTCAGGTGGTTTAAGTTCATATTGTTTGGTAAGTCATGCTGCATTTACTAATCCAATTTTGGATTATGTTCAAGAATATGAATTGTCATGCAATTTGACACTGCTTCACCATGTATCATTAAATGTTACTCATAGCAGGTCTAAGTTATGTTTTTTTTTTGGATGGATAAAATTATATTCACTAGACACAAAAGAATACTCTGAGACTCCCCAAGAAGAGGGGAATCAAAGGGAAAAGGAGTAATAAAAAATGCACAATAACCACCTCACGGGGAGTCTCTGTCCACAGACAATAAATGGATAGGTAGATCACAGGAGTGAACAATATGCCTATTTCTAGGGGAGTCAATGCATGCGCCAGCCTGAAAATCAAGCTTGCTTTTAACTTGAAAGGAGATCGAGTCCCAGATTTATTGAAATGTTCTTGACTTCCTGGACCATCTTCTAAGTTTGTTTTTTTTCCATCCAAACATGAGTACATACAGATGGCTGGCACAAAACACCAGCTTACCCATGGTGTCGATCACAATTTCCCATTCAAGCTCCTTCTAACCCATTTCCAATCCCTGACAAAATCAAGAACCCTTCTTGTCACAGGGCAGCACCGCATGAGAAGCCCTTCCTAGACTTTTGAAGAGAATGGGCATGCAAGGAAAACAAGGGACGAGTATCCTCTGAAGCATTCCAACACAAGTAGCAGAACGAGGCGGAGATCAGTTGCTTCTGAAGGAGAAGAGACTGAGTTGGGAGAGAATAGGTGAGGGCTCTCCACACAATAAAACTGTGACGTGGGATATGGTCCTTAAACCAAATAACCCCATGCCATGGAATTTTAGGTGCCTGAGATCTCATCAGATTCCAAGCAGAGGAAGAAGAGAACTGAGCCAAGCCTGTTTCTGACCAAATTACCAAATCACCACTTCCCCTAGGTCTTTTGAAAATTTCTGGCAGAGCACTCTACGCCTCAATCAAGGAAGGGGAAGTGGAGGTTGGGAGAAATATGATGGAATAAACAATGGATTTGGGGGGATCAAAACAGGGATAGTTTGCTGTAGATATAGAGTTTGAAAGAGGGGTATATGGAAGAAGAAGACAAAAGTTAGACAAGAAAGAAGAACATCTTGGATTCACTTCAAGAATTGCATAGAATCACTCATGCTTACATTCCTTCCTTGCTTGCTTCTCTTCCATCTCCAAATACAGTCTTTTTAAACCCAAACTGGAAAAAAGAAGGACATAACTCCCTAATAACTACTTTTCGAGCAATAACTACTCCCTAAGAACTACTTATCCAGCAATAACTCCCTTACAAAATTAGTTAATGTAGTCCTAGATAGGTAGGAGACCTACTAGGAGCCAGATAACAGGATCAATAGCAAAAGGGGTTGCTGGTTCGAATGGACAGCACTAGGTTTTAGGTTAATTCTAGGATTTAGATGGTTAGATGGGACTCAAATTGGGATCGAGTGTAGGAGGGAGAGGGAGGGATGTTTGCTGGAAATTTGACACAGATCTGATGGTTGGAAGGTGAATGCTTGGGGATCAAGCTAAAATTTGAAGCTAAAATTTGAAGGAATAGTTGCAGGTTTAATGGAGGGAATGGAAGGCTGGCTGTAGTGATCTGATTGGGTCGATGGGAAATGATGGATTAGGTTAGAGGATGAAGAGGGGAAGGATATATGCTGGAAACTAAAATTACTTATTGGTTTGGTCTCCTTCAAAGGCAGAAGCAGCAGCTTGAAGAAGCTCGATTGAAGAAGAAGAAAAACCTCCCGGTACTGGACAGACGCAAGGAATCGTGAGAGTCCACTCACCCTTTCCACCTTGAGATCCACAAGGATGCACACTCACAAGGAGCAACAGCAGCAACAAAGGCAGCAATCATAAAGCTTTTTTCATTAATCAAAATTCGTATTCAATGCTGGCCTCCCTTACAAACATATATAGAAGACTCAAAAATAGACTTAGACACTAAAAAGGAAAGGCCTAACCCTATCCCTAACCTAGTAGGTAACTTAAACTGACTAGGAAACTAGAATACTAAAGGAAATAGACTCAAAACATGGCTGGACTTATAGAGTCCTAATCCAGCCCAACTTACATCACATGACCACTTAAGTTGTCTCATGACCACTTAACCAAGTCACATGATCACTTAAATTGAACCAATTGGATGTAACTAATTTGAACCGGTTCAATTAAAAAACATAAAAATAAACTAACTATTGGGCTAATCCCGTATGCAACCTATATACCCCTAGTTTAGGCTCATTAAAGTGGCCTATTACATAGAAAACCCTTGGGATCAAAGGCCCAACATATATATATCCTAACCCTAGACTTATTTCTAATAAAAGAAGCCCAGTTTGGTGATAATTCTGCATCATTAGTACATAACAATTATGGCCCCAAATAAAAATACAACAAAATAATAAAAAGAATTGCACATAATGATGGTCATCTAGCCATAATGAAGTGACATGTGGCTGCATAAGTCCTTAAGTGATGTCCTCATCACACCATCACGGATGATAGCAGATATCTTGGCCAACCTGTCAAGCGCCGAGTCATACCTAATTCTGTCCCCATAATTATTAATCAATAATCTGTGAGGGTAACAGTTATCTAACCAAAGAAGAATAGGCACGTCACCATCAATCCTGGACCATCATAATAGCCACCATACCTCTCCACTTCAAAATTTTCCTCTAGGTTCAGAAGAATTAGACGGACTAGAAATACTCCACAATGAGTCCTTAGAAAGGAACCATGAGTAAATCCAATCAACCCAGATACTGTTCTTTTTTTTTTCCTTGCTAGCTTCCAGATCAATTTTAAAATCCTTACTATATTAACCTCTTTGACCCTCCTTATCCCCAGTCCCCCTTCCTTCCTGAGAAGACAAGCTGTGACCCAGCTGATGGTGTGAAGAAATTTGTTGTTCGAGCCTTTCCACAAAAATGCACTCATCATAGATTCCATTTTCTACATAATGAAGTGAGGGAGCCCGAAGACACCGGTTTAGTAGATGTAAAAGCTTTGCCTAACGAACTGAACCAGTTCAAGGCGATCCGCATAGGTTAACAATTTTGCATTTCACAGTTCAATCCGCTTCCTAAGGTTATCCAAAATAGGAGAGCAATGATGGGTAACCAATTTCAAAGAGATTAAGGGGAGGCCATGGTTTTTAAGTGGGAGGAACCAATTGCTAGAGAGGAGGGGGTTGCCTCTGTGAATATTATGAGAGCGTCCGAAGGCTAGGTGCGATAACTAGAGGGCCTTGCATTGGGGGAAAAGCTTAATAGCTCGTTGCTCCACCTTGGTCTGTAGGCTCCTAGACAAAACTTCCATAGCAGGGTGAAGAGATAGTGGGACATGGGCCATCCCTGTCTGTTGCCAACCCTGTGCCCGAAGTAACCAGCAGGACTTCCATTGACCAAAAATAGAGATGTTAACAGAAGATATGCAGTGCAAAACCCAGAGGACAGGGGGACGGGAACCTCATTTTTGTCGTGACATCCTGAATGAACTCCCATGTCAAAGAGTCACAGGCTTTTTGAATATCAAGCTTCATCATGGTCGGGGGGGGGACTTCCTATCAATGCCCCTGACAAGCTCATTGCATGAAAGAATATTGTAACAATATCAGAAGCTAGAAACCAATAATTACACAAGAGAGGGAGAGAGGAAGAAGAGGGAGAGACTGCCGAAGAGATCAGCATAATCGTGTTCTCCAGCAATCCTCCCTTTACGTGTTTATATAAGCTTCAATTACAAGAGATAGGAAAGCCTAGACACTTCCAAAAATCCTAGATACAATAGAAGTCTAAATAGTAAACAAAGTAATAAAGTATATGCTAACTAGGAGCCAAAATAAAAGCAAAACAAATAAAGTAACTAGCTAAGTAACTAAGCCTACCACTCATATGTATACATAAAATTATGTACCCCCACGGTATATATATGGGACTTGTTTTAACACTCCCCCTCAAGCTGGAGCGACTAAACGAGTCACCCATGCCCAGCTTGATGTAGCCTTTCCGAAAAGCAGGGCCAAACAGAGGCTTGGTAAATACATTACCAAGCTAATCAGCAGAAGATACAGAAGGAGTAATAATCAGTTTCCACATGACAACACTCCGCACAAAATGTGCTTGGTTCTCTCGTGAAGCACTAGGTTGTTGGCAATGTAGATAGCAGCTTGATTATCACAATACATCTTCATAAGTTGAGTAACTAGAAAACCCAACTCTTAAAGCAACGATCTCAACCATATCAACTCGGCTACAATATGAGCCATTGCTCTATACTCAGCCTCAACACAAGATCTAGCCACAATTGTTTGCTTCTTACTCCTCCATGTGACTAGATTGCCACCAACAAACATGTAGTATCCTGTGGTGGACCTCCTATTGCCATCAGCACCAGCCCAGTCAGCATTAAAAAAATCCTATCAGATCAATGTTCTGATGAGGACGATAACTTAGCCCTTTCCTTGGAGCCTCCTTCAGATACCTTAAGATTTGATAGGCTGCCTTCCAGTGAACCTTCTTTGGTGATTACATAAACTGGCTAGTAACACCAACAAAGAAGGATATGTCATAAATAATTTTCCCTACTAACTTCTTGTACCGGTGCTTATCATCAAATTCTTCATCATCACTGACTTAAACTTCTGATGTGGATACATAGGAGTGTCAATGGGTTTAGATGCAAGCACACCAGTCTCAGACAAGAGGTCTAACACATATTTTTTGTGTGACAGACTAATTCTATTCTTACTCCGAAGTACTTCAATGTAGGGGTGTCAATTCCAGGGCCGGCCCGGCAGAACCAACCGAGCCTGCCCGGCCCGGCCCGTTTACTAAACGTGTCGGGCTTAAGCGGGCGGTCCCGGTGTAGGGTTTTAGCCTGTCGGGCACCCGACCGGACCGACTGATTCCAGGCCTGACCTAGCCCGTCCGGTAACAGCCTGACCTAGCCCGACCTTCTAACTTTAAAATTTCCCTTCCCTTCCCTCTCCGGGTCTCCCTTGGTGTCCTATCTCATTAATCAAAAGTAAACCAAAGCATGGATTTTTCATTCAAAGAACAAAAATCATAATTTCTGAATTTAAATTTTTGTTTTTTTTAACTGCTTTGACTGCTGGTTCCTATCTATCTATGTCATCATCCACTCATGGGTTTTGCCATCTTCCATTGATGTTCTGTTTTCCACTTTAAGCACATCTTAAGAGAGATGATCGAAGCAGTAGAGCAGGGACGTGCACCTGTGTATTAGTAGATGAAAGTAGTTAGGGGGGGGGATTTATATTCTTCTCATAGATGCATTTGAATGTATTAAATTAGGAAGACATACTAAGAGGCTTTTTGAATTTTTAAGGGTGGGGGTGGAAGGGCAGTTCGTCCTGCTGCAGAGCATCTTCCTTCTTGTTGTACAATGGTACAATCTTCAAATTGATACTACCCTGACATTCAAACTAGGAGCCACTTCCATACAAGGTTTAATATTTCGCGATATATCGGTATCTCGGGCCTACCGAGATATTCGAAATATCACGAAATATTCCCAAAATATTGCATTTTTTCTGCAATATTTCGGGGGTCCATCTCGGGGGTTATTTGGTCATATCTAGGCCTGAAACTTCATGGACACCCTTATTTAAGATAAATAAACACATTTAAACCATAAAATTGCAAAAACATGAATTGAAATTGGTGTTTTGGGCTTGCACCCTTGATTGACATACGGTCGCCGACCCTAATGTATAAACCTTGGTTAAATACACATTGGTTAGGCAGTTAAAGTCTTAAAGACATAAAAGAACTCAAAAGTCAAAACTCAATAGCTGAAATGCTTAAAGCCTTGAAGGCAATACAGAAAGTGTCAAAGTCACAACTTCACAAGTTCACAAATTACAACTTATAAGTTACAAGTGCTAAATTGCTAATAATAGTTGCTGTGCCTCCCTGGATCAATCCCACTCATACCCCGCTGGAGTCGATGTCCATTGATTTCTGTTTGAAGGACATATGTGGAACACGGTATAGAATCGGAGAAGAAACGAGTGTAGTCATCCACAAGTGTCATGTAAATGGAGTCATCAACATACTGTAGGTATCCAATCCTAGGATGTAAACTAGGGTTACCAATCCATCCAGTCCGTAAAGAAGATGATCCACTGTGATATGATGTCGGCGCCGACGCAAGAGGTGTTGGCATTGGCTACATGTATGATTGGTGAGGTTGGTAGCTAGTCCCGCTAGGGTATGCAAAGATGTCATCTACAAAAGATGATCCAGTATGTCCCTGGGACTGGGATTGGGACTGGTAGTCATAGTGCCCTACCCCAGTAAACTACCCATATGATGATGATCCATATCCATATGGAGTGGTATGTGCGTCAAAAGATGGGGCACGCCAATGTCCAGTCGGTCCTCTCTCCCTATCACCTATACTCAAACCACCAACAGAGCTAGATAGGTCATCAATGTCCATGTGATCAGGTTGCAACTGTGTTTGTCGACCCCTACACTTCCTACTGTATGGTTGTAGGGGGCGTCCTGAGGGTGGGGGTGCAGGGGCACGTGCTCCGTGGTCCGTATCTTGTGTGGCATGATCAAACTGTGTCTCTCCAGTGAATCGAAGTGGCTCTACAGGCGCCGTAGCTTGGCCTACCACATAACGTTCTCGCATGCTGTCAAATTCTTCACCAGCATTACCACCACTAGCATCACCACCACCAGCATCACCACCACCATCATCACCATCACCACCATCACCACCATCATCACCATTTGAGGACTTAGACCAGTCTTCATCATTAGCAACATTGCCACTAGTGGGCTGGAATGGTATGGGTGAGGCTTCCCGTGCATGTATCTGACCTTTGTCAGCTATATACTCATCCACATCAGCACCAATCTCAGAAGCTATCATGGGGTCGGGCCTACCTCCCTCCTCATCCAACACTGGCTCACCTCTATCCCTCACCCAATCCACAATAGGGTCCTCATCGTCTGAGTCAACTTGAAAGATGTCAGCGAGATCAATAGTGCCCCTCTGTCCCTCATGTCCCATGCGTATGTGTTGCAGTTTCAGCCTTAAGTTGTAGTGCACATACACTATGTCAGATAAACGTTGAGAACCCAATCTGTTGCGCCTCTTGGAGTGGATGAGTGCAAAGGTACTCCAGTTCCTCTCACAACCAGATGCAGAACATGTTTGGGCAAGGACTTTAATTGCTATTCTTCTTAAGTTCTCAGCCGATTCCCCATACAACACCCGCCATTCAACTACATTACAAGTTTACAACAAAAAAGACGTGTCAAATGTTGTTTCAACTTTCAAATTTCAATACATATGTAATTTAAAACTTAAAAGAGTTACCAGCATCACCACGTGCTCTGCCTTGTATCGCAGCCTCAGTTCCAAAACTTCCCAATGCATCCCTAAATACATTGATCTACACCCATGTGGAAAATTAGTAAGTACTTCTTCACTACTTGTTTGAAAGCATCAATAAGTTGAGTTTCCAAATGAATTGTAAGACTCACCTCATTGTTGCAAATTGCTTGTAGTGCACCATCTGGCTCCAACTTCTTCACTACTTGTTTCACAGCATCAATAAGTTGAGTTTCCAACCCAAGCCTATTGTTATATTGATACTTAGGGTTCAAGTAGTATGCTGAAATATGACATATAGAATAAATGTATTGTCAAATGCATAGGTAATTAGTAAATAATAATACTATGAATTAGTAACCATAAAACAAATTTACTCACCAGCCTTATGCAGTGGATGCATAAGTTGATTCTCCCAGCGAGCATTGATGATATCTAAGAAGTGTTTGCTACTGTGAGGAGCCACACTGTAGACACTATCTTTCATCAAGTCTATTGCAACATATAGGACTGGCATGGTTGGGCCCTTTAGAGCGGAGTCAGCAACATGTAGAACTTTAACTACTGGCTCCAAAACTTTCACCACTTTGCTTAGTTTGGTCCAGAAGTCCTCAGATGACATCGTTGTTTGTGCTTCCCTCCCACTTGCAGTCTTGGAACCTTTCCATCCAAACCACTCCTCAGAAGCAAACATACTTCTCAGCCCGGCCTTCTTTGTCTCAATGCTTTTGAGGGCAATGTAGTTGGTGGCAAATCTTGTGATGCCAGGCCTAACCAAGTCACCCCCACATTTTTCCCTCAATAGATTGAGTGCATAGGAGTGGTTGTATACAAAGTGGTGACTTGTCTTGCACTTTCAACCACAATCTTCACCAACTTTAACTTTCCCATATCTTTTAGCATTAAGTCAATGCAATGGGCTGCACAAGGAGTCCAGAAGAGCCGGTACTTACTATTATTCATCATCTTCTCACCAGCCAGCTTGAAGTTGCTTCCATTGTCCGTTACAATCTGGACAACATTCTCAATACCCACATCTTTTTCCACTACTTCCTTTAACAATCTGTAAATATATTTTTCATCCTTTATCTCTTTGGATGCATCCACAGATTTGAGAAACACTGTCCTCCCATCACAATAAACCATGAAATTGATGATGGACTTTTTTGTAGACCCAGTCCATCCATCTGCCATTATAGTCACCCCATATGTCTCCCACATACTCCTCATCTCACTAATGTACTCATCAATCTTACTCTTTTGTTGAGGTAGATAAACATTCATTACTACATATGGGGTGGGGCCCTTGAATCCTGGGCCAGCCTTTGCAATGGTATCTATCATGGTATCATAATGGGGGCCTTGTGCAGTGTTTGCTGGGATGGTATGGTACAACATCCACTTAGCTATTGATTCTTTAACCAATCCCTTCATCCCCTTCCATGCTCCTTTGATTCTGGGTTGACTGCTTCCTTTCTTCTTATGCAATTTAGGATCAGATGCTGATGGTGGTACTGGTACTAGTAGAGGTGTTGGGGCTGCCCTCACACTTTGTGATCTTCTAAAAGGATTAAAAGATCTAGAACCTCCGAATCGCTCCTCCACTACCCCCTACTCTCTGTCTCACGATCATCTTGAAAACTTACTCTACTCCTTAAAACAGTTCGCCTAAAATCCCTAGCCTCCTCTGCTGTTTGTATGTCATCAGGTACTGCAATGTCCTCCTCCTCATCATCATCAGAGGAGTCATCATCATCATCATCATGACATCGTCTTCCTCCTCCCATCGAACTCCTCACTGTATCCTTAAGTTGTTCTCTTATCCTTTGCTTGTCGCCTTCCTTCCTCTTCTTCTTCTTTCCCTCAAACTATCACCAATCTCCTTAGCTACTTCAAGGGGACCATATGACAACCTACAACATCTTTAGATCCTCCACGATGTTGTTTAAGTCTCATGACCACCTCCCATAAATTGCATGTGACAATAGTTACATATAGATTTTCTTTTATCCCCATCAGTGGGAGTGCCATGTAACCATGCAATGTCACCCTATGCGGTGGCTGGTCTCTCTTGTCCTTCTGCTCTCTTCGCTCCTCCGCCTCCTTTGTTGACTACTTTCCCACCTTTACTTGTCCTTCGACGTTGTCTATCACGATCCGCCATAATGATACTTGTTTATCGAATGTAAGTAACACAAATAATTAAAAACTTAATGTAGATGTACTTTAATTGACACTTTTAGATTACTAATACACTTGTATAGTTATTTAATATTTTTCCCTAACTCTTATCTTTTTCACATAATTAAAAATAATTTTTATATATAATGTTAATATAAGTATTGACTAACACAACAAAACCGAAAATTAGTAAACATAATATACATGTAATGCATTTCAAAACATGTAGAAATAACTTTCATATTTTTTAAACTTAAAACTCATATTTTTCCTTATTTATTTTGTTTTTTTTTTTTTTTAATTTTTTATATATTTTTCTTAATTTCCGAAAATTAAAATAATTATTTAAGAGTAGAAAAATAAATCCGACACCGTGAAGCCGTAGATCGCTATTGGTGTCTAACGATATTTAATTCATTACCATCTAAGTCATATTACCCTTATTATTTCCTATTTTAGTTGTAGGGAAAATGAATTTTAAAACCAGAAAAAAAAAAAAAATACGTATGGAAAAAATTTCACACCGTGAGGTCGTAGATCGGCCTCCGGTGTCTAACATATGTTAATATCATCAACATCCAACAACATTTGTACAAAGTATTTAAAAAAAATAGTTTTAGAGAAATAGAAATTTACCTTAAATAGTGGAAAAAGGCTTGGATGATGAACTTAGATGACCTCCGATGAGTTTCCGCATAATGTGTCGAAACTATGAAGATCAATGCTTGGAGAGTGGAAGAAAATCAAGAAGAAGAGAAGAAATGAGGAGAAGAGGAGGAAAAATGAGTTCAGAGAGGTCTCATGAATATCGACCGAGACCAAAAATATAGTTCTCATCACTAAGTGTCACGTGATCTCATAGAAAATGGAGTTTTTTTCAATATCTCGCGATATATCGAGAATTCACCGAGATATCTCGATATCTCACGAAATATTGACCGAAATATGTAACTTTTTCATTTCGTTGACATCTCGTTTGGACAGGTCAAAATTACTGAAATATGGCGACATTCGCCGATATTTCATGAAATTTTAAACCTTGCTTCCATATCTAACAATTGGGACATAGAAGTTGACACCATCATGGTATGTGCACAACTATTGCTGCTGCTGCAACTACTATACTTATGCTACAACAGAAACGTATATATGACAATTACTCACATGCAGGCACATAAATATGAGTAATTTGTATGTCCAGCCTTCACATTAGCCACTCCATTTTAATAAGCCCATTATATTCAAAATTGACTTGATCAAGATGAAATGGGTCGAAATGAATAGCTTGAATGGTGCTTCTCATTTTTGAAAATTTTCTTTAGGCCTCGGTGGCTACACTGGTTAGAGCCCGATTAAGGCCCGTTTAGAGTTAAACATGCCCACAGCCCGGTTATGGCCCGATTATAACCTAGCCCGACCAGGCCTGGCCCGAAAACTTAAACGGGCGGTCACAAGCTTTTAGCACCATGAGGCCCGGCTAGGCCCAACTGAACCCGACCGAGCTTGACCGGTTGACACCCCTACTTCAATGCCAAGAAAATACTTGAGGGTAGCCAAGTCTTTCATCTGAAAATGCTGCTGTAGATAAGATTTTACTTTTGCAATCCTAGATGCATCATCCCCAGATTTAATAATGTTATCTACATAGACAACGAGTACTACCACCTCAGAGCTCTAGCGTCATATAAATATAGAATGGTCAGAGTAACATTGTGAAAAATCACGAGTAACAGAGTTGAACTTGTCGAACCATACTCTAGGTAACTGTTTCAACTCGTAGATGGCTTTGTGTAGCTTGTATATTGTCAGTATTCTCCCCCTAAGCAATATTTTTGGGAGGTTATTCCATATAGACCTCCTCATGTAGATCATATAGGAATGCATTTTTCATATCCATTTGACATAGAAGCGAGTCTAAATTCAGAACTAAAGATATTAGGACATACACTGAAATGAGACTAGAAACATGAGAAGGTTTCAAAATAGTCCGCCCCATAGGTCTGAGTATACCCATTTGCGTCCAATTGGGCCTTGAGTCGTTCAACGGAGCCATCTAGATTGTACTTTACTGTGTACACCCAGCGACACCACACGATATCCTTACCTGGAGGCAAATCCACTAGTGTCCATGTCTGATGAGATAATAATACATCCATTTCCATCTCCATAGCCACCTTCTACCCTAGATGAGATAAAGCCTTATGATGATTTTTTCGGAATGGAGTTAGTAGATAATGAACAAGCAAAGTTATGTAGTGGAGGTAGAAGATTAGTTATAGAAATGAAGTTTTCTATAGGATGAGCAATCATGGATTTTTGATTGCAAGAGTGAATACCTTTACAAAAGGCAACCGGTAAAGCCAGGAGGAACCTTTTCACTAGGATCAGACTGTGGCATGGGCAAGGATTGGAGATGATGTGGAACGGACTGTCTTCTTTCGCCGCTGATATACTTGCAGTGGAGGAGATGTAGTGCCTGGAGCATCCTAAAATGGCACAAGTACTGGAATAGGGGTGAACGATCTATATTAATAGCAGAAGTAGGTGTAGTTGCAGGAAGAGAATAATATGAGTATTCTTGATAAGGTAAAATCAACACTGACAAACAGCCGTTGAGCAACGAGGGTCATAACACTTGTAGTCTTCTGAGTTCTAGAGTAACCAAGAAAAATACACTTCATCGCCCAGGAAGACAACTTGTCAATATTAGGTTGCAAGATATGAACAAAACAAACACAACCAAAGACACGGGGCGGTAAGTGGAATCAGTTGGATATAAAATAGAAAAAGGAGATCGGTTAGCTAGAACGAAAGAAGGCATTCAGTTAATTAAATAACAAGCAGTGAGAACATCATCACACCAAAATGTTTGGGAACATGCATATGGATCATAACTCATAAGAGACCGAGCAGTTTCCAACAAATGTCTGCTTTCCGTTCAGCCACCCCATTTTGTTGGAGGTATACAAACAGCTCGTTTGGTGAATCACACCATTAGCCAAACAAAAATCAGAAATTTCACGCTGAGTATATTCAAGAGCATTATTAGATTAGAAAACTTTAATGGAAGCATCAAAGTGTTTTTTTATTTCATTATAAAATTTTTTAAAACAAAAAGGAACTCTAAACAATCTTTCAACAAATATACCCAAGTCAAACTGGAATGATCATCCACAAAAGTGACAAAATAAGAAAATCTTAATCTATTCTTGATACGACAGGGACCCCAAATATCAGAATGAATTAAAGAAAATAAAGATGGACTCCTAGACACACTTGGAACAGGAAAAGAAGACCGATGATGTTTCCGTAGTTCACATGCTTCACACTCAAGACGAGAGTCGGACTTGTAACTCGGAACCATATCATGAAGCTTGGATAAGGATAGATGCCCCAGGCAAAGATGCCATTAAAGAGGAGATGATCCACTAATAGTTGTAGCAGCAATGGTAGACAGCCCAGTGCATTCCAGGTAATTTAGGCCCGACTACTCAAGACCTCCACCAATCGTCCTCCTTGTCTGAAGGTCCTGAAAAACATAATAAGACTGATAGAAAGTGACTGAACAATTAAGAGATTTAGTAAGTTGGTTGACAGATAAAAGACTTAACGATAACTGTGGTATATGAAGGGCATAGGACAGGATCATGGGTGTAGTAGATGAAACTGTATCATAACCAATCACATGTGTGGAGGATCCATTGGCAAGAATGACAGGTTAAGAATTTAGAACTTTTGACAAGGAAGAGAATAGGTTTTGACTTACCATTCATATGGGTAAAGGCACCAGATCAATTATCTACAGAGTGGAGGATGTGGTGGTAAGGAGAGTTGATGTACCTATGTGTGCTAAAGTGGCTATGCAAGTGGAGGTGAATGACCCAAGATGTTGGATTCCGGACTTCTGTTTGTAGAAGCTTTCCTCCTGGGAAAGAGAATTAGATAATTTATGTGATAGCTCTTTCTCTTCTAATTCCCTTGCACTCAAGGGATAAAGACACTATATTTCCAAAAGTAGAAGAGTTCCAAGCTTTCAGGGCAACTTTTACCTCCCTAAGCTTTTGCGCAAACATGACCAAGGGTGACACTTTTTCTTTCACTGGTTTTTCCTAAGCATCCTTAACAATCCCAAGGAAATCCTCATGAGTAGACCAGATGTCAAGAATTTTGAATGGCTTTGGGCCAAGTGAAATATATGGCTGGATATGAACAACAGGGTCATGGTCAAAATTCAGAAATTCTCGCAGTCTCAAAAAATACCTGGGAGGAACTGAAGGAAGATAACCATTTGTCATTCAAAAAATACCTGGGGGGAACTGAAGGAAGATAACCATTTATCATTCACCAACATTCTATCCAACCTACAAGAAATTCTATGGTATCCCCTCCTATTATTACAGGTAAACTACATTCCTGACCATCTGAGATCAGTGACCCCTGTATCATCTAGAAATGCAGTGAATTCTCTAATTGTAGCCTCTTCACTGTGGCTTCCTCCTGATTTTTCATGGGTATAACGAACCACATTGAAATCGCTTGCTATACCCCAAGAATTGTTTTTTATTTTTTTTGGTGAATAAAAAATGCATTACCAAAACCCCAAAGGGGAGAGGGAAAAAAAAAGGGGGGGGGGGAGGATATACAAGGGGGAAGAAAAGGGGAGGGAGAGCAATACAAGCCTCAAGCTCTAGGAAAGAGGGCTAGAAGACCTAAGGGAGATATGTAAACCTCAGGATACAACGATGAGCTTGTTCCTTGGGGAATCAATAAGGGGACCATGAAGGAGCATATGGAGCTTAGAGGAAACATAAAAAAAGGTGGCTTTCCAAATCAAGTCAATAGAGCGAGAGTTGGATGTCCATCTTCTAAGATTCCTCTCCATCCAAATATGAGATAAAGCAGCCCCGAACACAAGCTTATCAGCTGTATCATAGATAGAATAACCAGAAAAATTCATGTCCAACCAAAACCATTCCCGAGCGAAGGGGAGAGGACTCCTACGACTGGGCCAAAGGGTGCTAAGGGCTTTTTTTTTTCTTTCCAGATGGTAGAGGTAAAGGGGCAGGAAAAGAAAAGGTGGTCGATATCCTCAATGCCATTCCAGTAAAAAATACAGGAGGGAGAAACAAGGATATTGCAGTGAAGGAGGAAGGCTTGGGTGGGGAGGCAAAGGTTAAGGGTTCTCCAGACTGTGAAGCTGTAGCGGGGGATGTGGCCTTTGAACCAAACTATTTTGTGCCGAAGGACGGGAGGGGTTGGGGTTCTGACAAAATTCCAGGCGAAACTGAATCTAAAATGGCCATTAGGGGAGGGGAGCCAAATAATCTTATCTGTAGGAGAGGGGTGAGGGGTGGGGGGGAGGACCAGACTTGAGAAAGACCGGGGGGGGGGTGAGGATAGGGGGGACCAGGAACCACTGGAGATGTTGAGAAAAGAGGAGCAGATTTGGGGATTCCAGAAGAATAAACCGACCGAGCCCCAAGGAAGTTGTAAAGGACTCCAAGGGGGTGCTAGGGATCGAGCCAGAGGGAGATGAAGGACCCGTCGGCAATCATAGAGGAAATTGCATGGAGGGCGAGGGGGCGAAGGAGAAGGATTTTACGCCAAACCCAGGAGGAGTCGGCAGGAAGGGAGACGGTTCAAATGGAGTCATTTTTTAGGAGGTAGGAGTATACCTAATTTATCCCAGATAGAATCATGCTTAGTGGAGATTTTCCAAATGAGTTTGAGGATACCCGCAATGTTGGAGTAATGGATACGGCGAAGGCCAAGATCTCCTTCAAATATAGGGAGGCAAATGGACTTCCAGCTGATGCGGTGGAGGAGTTTGGAAGCTTCTTTCCCTTTCTATAGGAAAGCACAGAAGAGGGATTCCATTGCTTTTATGGTTGACTTAGGAAGGCCATAGATGCCGCACCCCAAGGATTGTTAACCACTTGGTTGGCCAGGTCTCTTAAGTTCTCAAAAGTTGTACAAAAGTCATATCCCTCGCCATAGTTTCACAGCCTGGAGAACCCTTAGTCTTTACCTCCCCACCCAAGCTTGCCTTCTCTACCACGACATCCCTGTCTCCCCTTCTTGGACCTTGTGTTGGAATGGCCACGAAGACATACCCCACCTCTTCTTTGCTTACCCATTCACCTCCCCCATCTGGAAAAAAGCCCTCTCCTCGATCTGGCCCCGATGCAGGAGACCCCTTGCCTTTGAGCGAGAATGGCTTTGGCTGGACATGACATTCTCTGGGACCACTATCTGTGACACTATTGGGAAGCTTGTTTTTGGCACCGCTATTTATCATATTTGGATGGAAAGGAACCTCAGGAGATGGAATTCCAACTCTCGGTCGTTTGATTTGATTTGGAAAGCCATCTTCTTCGACGTGTCCTCTAAGCTTAATTTTATTCGGCACAAGCATTTTTTGGATACCCCAAGGAACAGGCATATTGTTGTATCCTAGGGTCTTGATTTGTTTCTCTTGCAGTCTCCCACCTCTGCGTAGGTCGGGTTGATTGTTCTTTGTTTTCGCCCCCTTTTTTTCCTTCTCTCTTGTATATTCCCCCCCCCCCCCTTTTTCTCCCTGCCCCCTCCTGGGGTTTGGTAATATATTCACCAAAAAAAAAAAAAAGTTCTGCCAAACGCTTTCCCGGCCAGCAGTGGAATTGAAACATAAACTATAGTGAGGAAACACTCCGAGGAAGCTTGAGCATCTGACATCCAGATATTCATGAGCTGGGCATCTGATTACAAAATATCCATGCGGATTTTGGAATTATCCCACCGACACCATAATCTACCATTGTCATGGCTTCAGTAGTTAAAACTAGCAGTCCAGTTTAGAGCAAGAGATCTGGCAGTGCTCGAGGAATTCCCTTCCTTAACACAAGTTTCAATCTGCACGCAAAAAGATGCATGGGTCGACTTGATCTAGTTCTTAACAACTTGTTTACAAAAGGTGTTTAGGCTTCCCACATTCCATAAAAATCCCTTATTCATGGAAATGGGTGGGTTTTTTTGAAGCAGGAAGACCTCCGGGATCCTGCGGAACACTCCACACTAATGTTGGCTAGAGGGCCATGATACTTTTCAATTAGGAGGGCATTCCTTCCAGGAGAACTTGATGCATGATTTTGCATACCTTTAGCAGAAGAGGACTCTGTAGCCCAATGTTGGCCAGAGTGAATGCTTGTTGAAGAGTCAACAGTCTGATGATGGAGAATCTTCACCTGGTCCTGCACAAGGGATTGGGACCGCGACATCGCACCCTCCCCTATGCTGGGGTCATTATCAGCAGAGACACCTTTCACAATTGAAATCTGTGCTTCTGGCTCCATTGCCCCCAAGTGTTGCTCCTCCTCAACGTGCTGCTTCGCCGCGACATTGCAATCTTTGTTGGGTCCCATTAACTTCCTGAGCCCCCTCGTGCATCTCAGGACTCAAAGAGCCTTCTATGTTAACCACCGAGACCTCCCGAGCTTTTCCTTACCTTCCAATGCAAGTAGTCCTCTCTTCATTGTGACATGGTTCAAGAGCTTTGAGAGATGCCATATGAGGAATGGCCTGGTTAGCTTCAAGAACTGTTGTTACCGGTCTAGGGGATGGCCCCCCCAAACCCTCCCGACCATCCATACTGGTTTGGTTCTCCCTCGAGGTAGCAGGCCTTTCCGTAGGCACAGTGGCACACATGGCATTTTGGGGAGACCCCACACAACCCAAAAGAGTGCAATTGGATATTAGAATCCAACGCAGGTTGGGATGTCCCATACCAACCACCACATCATCTTCCGACCCCACATATGGCATTTTGGGGAGACCCCACACAACCCAAAAGAGTGCAATTGGATATTAGAATCCAAAGCCAGGTTGGGATGTCCCATACCAACCACCACATCATCTTCCGACCTATCATGGCAGGCCTCAACCACGTTCTGATGGCACCCAGATGCATGCACCACTGGCAGAAGAGTCTCAATTCCCATGTACAAAGACGAAGACACCTCTTCCCCCTTCTACACATATGGAGCTGCTATGAAGAGGACAAAAGGAGGAGGATTGCACACCTGTTTCAGCACCCAAATGTCGCACAAAGCCACAGACAATAGAAGGGACTGCTGGACAATGAGGCAGAGAAGGACAATCTGGCTGGCCATTTCCAAGGTTGACTTCATAATCTGCCAAAATGGTGAAGGGATTGGGTTACAGGGGATTGGCAGGACTGCATAAGGTTGCAGAGATGCCTGCATACTCTGATCCATGTTTACCAACGATAGGTTCCCTCACCCATAGCAGCAACCCATGAGGCAGAGAAGGACAATCTGGCTGGCCCTTTCCAAGGTTGACTTCATAATCTGCCAAAATGGTGAAGGGATTTGGGTTACAGGGGATTGGCAGGACTGCATAAGGTTGCAGAGATGCCTGCATACTCTGATCCATGTTTACCAATGAACTGAACGAAGCATGTTTCCCCCTAGGTTCCCTCACCCATAGCAGCAACCCAACTTGGCGGACAGTAAGGGACGGCAGAGTAGAGTTCAAAATGTGAAAAGGGGAGAACGGTTGTTCACGAGGAACCCTAGGCGAACTACCCTCAGTCGTCTAGGGTCTCCCTCTCCCCCTAGTCACACCCCTGGTGCAGGAAACAGCCACCAGACCACCCTCCATCGAACCAAAGTGCTCATTTCCATCCACTGCTGGCTGTGCTCCCCTGCCCTCAGTAACACCTGCAGCTCTGTTCCTGAGGAAAAGTTACCTTCCCCCTTGAACAAATTCCATGAGCTGAGGCCTCCTCCTCGCTCTCGAATGCTGAAGGATCTGCAGAGATGGAAGGCCTCTTGCTGAATTTCCAAGCATTCTTCATATGACCCAAAGAAAGGACTCCACATTGTGATGAGGAATGGTCAAAAACCCTGCACTTCATGCATTGCAGGGGCCTCCAGTCAAAATGTACTTCCTGCTCGAATCATACCCCCTCTTCATTGCAAACCCAGATGGAATCCACCTGGTCGACTTCAGCTGATAAATCTACGCATAATCAGGCATAAGCAAGATGGTCCTTTGTCTTGGTCCTCTTGTCCATGAACAAGGGGTGCTGAGCACACTCCCAATAATGCTGAGTCCTTCAAAGACCAGAAATGGAAGGGAAGATTCGATAAACTAACCCAGGCAGGGACTGAAGAGAAGTTTATCTCGCTTCAAGGATGGTTGGGACTCCAAGCTCGAATGAACTGGGGCTTTCTTTGAATGTACCAGCGGCTGTTCTCTAAGACCCAAGATTTGTCCTCCCCCATGTTGAACCTAAAAATGGAGTAATCACTTACCAAATTAATCTCTATTTTTCCCGATGTGCTCCAGCATTATGCAGCAATGCTTTCTGCAGTGGCAGGCTAAGTAACTTTTCTGAGAGATAAGTGACCTCTTAGATTATCCTTGTCTCTTGCAATATATCTGTTATGATTGGCTAATGGTTTCAAAGCACTTGTGGATTTCATAGAGGAAACAATGATCTATAATGAATGGCTACAACTGTTGATACAACCTGGGTCCACGGTCAGCCCTTCCGTAGCAGTGACTGTAGAAGGAAAGGATTAAGATACCCATCTTCAATCAGGAAAAAAAAATGTCTTTATTCATCCCCTTTATTAACAGCCATTCCTGTGTTCTTTGTTAGACTCAAACTGCTTCAAATTAATCCAGGTTGGAGAATCAAGAAGGTTGTTACATTGGTAGAACTCCAGTTTTTTAGGTAGCGTTTTCTGTGAGTGGTTGATTCCCTGCACAAATTATTATAAAGTAAAAAAAGGTAAATACAACTAAACTTAAGACTTACAATTCAACCACAATGTTTTATTTTTTGACTAAAAATGTATAATTCTAGAAATAACTGAAATAGCAAATGGAATTTGTTCCAAGATGTTTGTTTTTGTTTTGGTTACTTATCCACTGTGATAGACTTTTTACCAGAGTAAACTAAGCAGGTAAACACTTATAGGTCTCTGATGCTATGTTCTTGATGGCTGTAATCAGATTTGATGCATTAATTACCACGAGAAAGATTTTATGTGATTGACATTCTATGATCTGATCCAAAATCTGCTTTCCCATTGGCTGTGCTGTTCTTCTTTTTCTTGACAAAAGGTAAAGTGGATGTTACTACATCTATCAATCCTACTTTTTCTCCTTCCTCGTGTAGGTTTTGCTGATTATAAGGTTTCTTCAGCATGAGCACCATCTTGGTCGACCTATTAACCAAGTAAGCATTTAAAACATTTTAATAGACATGATTTCTATTGAGTTGGATTTTGAATATGCCATATCTATGCTACTGTGGTATGGAGTTGGTATTTAAATATATCTTGACAAGGTTTTTTTTTTTTTCATTATTAAAATCTCAAAGTCAAGCAGATTTCAAACTGGTGTAAATAAAAGTGCAAGAGAAGAAAAATATGGTAGAAAAGGAAGTATGCATGCTTAGTCACCGATAAGGAGCAATCAAGTACTTGCAAACCTGTTGTAGAATAAAACTGTTTGCAACCTTTGACAGAAGGAAATAACAGCTGTATTGAATGAAAGAGGAGTGCTTGCATGCTACTTGCAGTTACAAGGGGATTGGAATGCTTTGTTGCTTTGAGCTTTACATGGGTCCATTCTCCCAAACCCTAGCTCAAGGGGAATCTTCTGCGTGGAAGAACTCTAACAACAACAACATAGCCCTATCTCAACTAAATGGGGTCGGCCACATGGATCCTTGCTCTCCAATTAGCTCTATTCAAAGTCATACATGATACGAGGCCTAAGCTAAGCATTTCTTTCCTCACCACCTCTCCTATGATTATTTTAGCCCGCCTCTGGCTCTTTTAGTTCCCTCAATCTGAATCAAATCACTCCGCTGTATTGGGGCATCCCTAGGCCTCCGTTGAACATGCCCATGCTACCTCAAACAACTCTCTCAAAGTTTATCATGAATCGGAGCTACTCCCAACCCAGCTCTAATATGGTCATTCCTTAATTTATCCTTCCTAGTTTTGTCACACATCCATCTCAACATATTTATTTTCGCTACACTTAATTTGTCTATATGAGTATATGGTGCTTCTTAACTGCCCATTCCGCACCCTGACAGTCCTATAAAAATGTTCCTTTTAAGATTTAAAGGAATACGCCAATCACACAACATCTGGATACACCTTTCCTCTCCATCCATCCTATTATAATCCTCTGGGCAACATAGTCCTCTATGTCACCTTCTTTATTTACGGTTGAGCCCAGATATCTAAAATAATCACTTTGTGGAAGAACTTCCCCCCTTTTGCAAAATCTCCCTATAAATAGGTCACTAGGATTCTTCTGATTTTAATAACATAACATCAATTTTGAGTTTGGTTTAATAATCTGCTATCTGATCATTCACCTGAATTTTAGTCTGACAGTCTTACCCCTTTCATAGTGTCACTAGGAAGCCTCTGTAAGTTCAGATCCAGCTGAGTTTTTTCAGCATATATTATAGCCTTTAGAAGGAAAGCTTGATCTGATCATTTGATTCTGTTATATCTGATTTCTCCCAAATCTAGATTTTTGTCCCTCTGTGTTCGATTCTGTCTAGTACTGTTTTAACCCTTTAAATCAGAACTACAGTAGTATGGAGTCAACTTCCTGCCTTTGCGTGTTGATTGTTGATCAGAACCTTATAATCAGACCAGAGTATTGAGAGAGAGAAGAAGAGAGGAGAAAGGGAAGCACGCAAATCCCAAGAAGGGAGAGGACCTGCAGCCAGAACTGAATACTCTGCCGCAGGTCTGGTCCTGATTTATTTAAAATAAAGTCTAAAGAATAAAAAGGACAAGTGTGCCCTTACATAAACCGACATTACAAAGTGTTGGGAAATAAACTAGAACAAAGACTAAACTACCCTTAAACTACTGTTTTAACATTTGTCTTAGCTACACCCTTATTTCCTCATAGTATATATGTCCATGTAACTTCTTTTGAAATGGTGCTCTCCAAGTGTGAAAGCTTCATGAACTGGTACCTTTATTTGTCAGCATAAAATTGATTACTCTGAAATCAAACAACACTTCTGGGAAATAAATAAATAATCATTATAGTTATTGTCATTGTGCTTATATATGCATGCATGTATATTCATCACTTCTCACAAACCCTTTCCTGAATGCTTTTCTATTTTTAATGTTTCTCATGATAGTGTTTTAGGGATCTCTTCCATACACAGGAAAAAAAATAAAAATAATCCTTTCCCTATTCTTCTAGTGCCTGACGCTTCTCTTCTCATCATCCAGGTGAAAGGACTAAAAAAACATTACAAAGTCTTACCCAGGCCCTGGATCATTTTTATTTTGCTCATGTATCAATGCACATATTCATTATGTGAATGTTACCCCATTTAGCGATGACAGTTTTATCTGCATATTTACCTGTGAACACTTAGTTTTCATTTTCACACTACGAGATTTTTTGGTCTACTCTTTATGTAAGCATTGGCAGAATGTGCACAAGAAGTCTCAACACTAATATAGGTAAGATGATAATATTTTTATGGGCTGATGTTCTCTGTGCCGCAGCGCAGCCTGCGCCCAGACTCATTGGCCTGTCATTCAGGGGGGCAGGGTGGTCATTTTGCCAACCCCCATGTGTCTGGGCGCAGCCTGCGCCCCCGGCACAGAGAACATTTGGCCTACTTTTATTGTCGAAGATATGGCCACCTATTATGTGGGTGAGTTTTCATGTATGCAATGGAGATATTCATCCTTGTTCTTTTTCTGTTCTCCACTGCCTCATTTGCTTTGTTCTTTTAGTGAATTCCATAAGCAATTTATTTTGTGTCGCTTCTGTTACATGTTCCTGCAGAACCTTGGAAGCCTTTTGATGGATTTTCTTTACTTCTTTGGGTAAGTCTAATAGTTTTGTATTTGAGTGTATTGACATGCTTTAACCCTACCAGGTTTTATTTGATGAATAATCTAGTCAGATGGTTTTGACAATTCATTCTTTTTCTTTGCTATCTATCTGTCAATATGGACCAGTAGGCATCTTTATTGCGAGGGGATAGTACCACTTGGAGAGAGGAGTCAGAGGACTATAAACCTCTCAAATATTAGTTGAAAGTTAAAGAATGTAACAGAGCAAGAAGAAAGATGGAAGTAGAAGGTTGAAGAAGAAGAAGAAGAGAAGAAAAGATGGTGGAATGTTGTGTGTTAGAGAGTTGTCTCTACCACACTTATATTACTTCACTAATAAGATGAAAGGAACATACAACTCCCTAGGGAGGTAAAAGGTAAAAAAGAGAAATTACAATATAAGACAACTGCATAACAAACTAGTTCCTAAAGTCAAGGTTTAAAGTATCGGTATCGGGTATCGGAGATACGTATTGAACGGTGCAAAAGCGCATGAAAATGGTCAAAATACACATGGAAATACACTTTTGGACACAAAAAACAATATAAACAAGCAATATATAACATATTTCATGCATAAACACTAAAATGGAGAATAATGTATAGCCAGACAAGTGCGTTAAGTTGAAATTGGTATAAAAGATGAGATTTCTTACATGTAGAGTCACTATAGCCATGAAGAATGTCGGGGTGGATCAAACTCATGTTTGGATGGATCTTTAAGAGTATAAGCGACTAGGATGATGTTGTGTACCAACCGAACATAAGCATAATACCGACTTCAGTCGAAATACTGATGTTAATGTGTCTCCCACTCATAGTAGAATCGTGTGTACTGCTTTGAAGTGGCTAATGTCGGTAAAGCACTAAGTTGTGGTTGTGCCTCACTGTATCCATAACTTCCATACCCTGAAGAAGCCCCATGTCCGTAGCTCGAAGAAGCACCTGACGCATACTGCGCATGGCCTGATGAAGCACCAGCATGATCTGAACTCATGCTAAGTGACTCCATGCCACGCATAAGCACATCATTATCATGTGGATTGTGGGAACGCTTACTGATCGTGTCGTTATGTGATAAAAAATGAAACCCTAATTAAACTAATTAGAATAGTGGTAAATAGGGATCGAATCCACAGGGAACTGAAAAGCTAAATTTACTAAAATTGATGTGAATGTTGTTTTGAAAATCAAATTTGCAAAATTCAAAACTAAATTAAAACTAAGTAAATTAACAAAGAGGTGAATTAATGAGAAGAAACTATCCCTAGGCTTTGAATCTGTTTTGGCATTATTACCTAATTTCTGGCGCATACTTCGGTTCACTAGAACTACAAGTTCCAATGAAACCACAAAAAGAAATATGATTCCAGGCTACCCTAAGTATAACCTATTCTGTCAAGCACTATCGTCTATCGCTTTCGCTTGGCACGCTTAGTTTGATTGGTTAAAGGCTATCGTCGGTGTTTGCCAAAGATCACATATAGAGAAACCATTGTTTGAATAGAACAAGTGAATCACAGATACAAATATTCTAAACTAATTTAACTATTAAAAATCATCCACAAGGGAAGGGGTCTTTAACATCAAACAATCAAATATGCTTTACAATCAGAAATCTAATAATAATCAACCAAAAAATTTCATCTAAACCTAAGGATGGAAAGGAGACTTAGCCGCTCATGGTGCGAATCGACAGAAGGACGCTTTGGAGATGATGATCCATGGAGTCAAAACACAAGAGGCTGAATTGATGAAATGTTGATCGATGGTGCTCAATGGAGGCGCTGGATGGAGGTGTGCTTGGCGATCTCTGCGAGTTGCTGTCTAGGAAGAAAACGTTGGAAGAAGAAGAAAGGGTTTGAGAAGGGAAGAATAATGGTGGAAGATGGAAGGGCTGCTATGCTAGATCATGGATTCAGAGGATTAGAGTCTAGTCCGTTAGAGCCTAATAAGGGTTAAAAAAAAGGAATAAATAAAAAATAAATAAAAATAGAGCGTGAGAGAGATGGAGAGATAGAGGAGTTGGGATTTGAGGATAGAGAGAATCGTGTGGGGATTGGAGAGAGAAAACCTGAGATGGGTAAGATAGGATCACAGAGTGCTTTGGAGAGAGAGAAAGGAGAGATAGTACCCGAGAGGGTTTAGGGAATTGTGTAGGGGTTTTTGGGAAGGATGTGAGAGCCGTGGGGAATTAGAGAGAGATTTGAGGGAAGAGATGATTTAGGGAAGAGAGAGGAAATTTAGGAGAGATAGGAGAGAGAAGTGGGCAGCACATGGAAGAAGTTAGAGGGATTTTACGGGAGATGGAATTTAGGAAAGATGGGGACGTGGAGGGGTTTTAGGAAAGATTAGAGATTTGGGAAAAGGGAGAGAAAATAGGAAGGATTTTGGAAGAAGGGAGAGAGAAGAAAGAGAAGAAAAAAAAGAAAGGAAAGAGAGGGAGAGAGGAGAAGGGGGTGTCTTGGAGAAAAATTCTAGGAAAGGGGGAAAGTCGCGGCTAGCCTTCTGCGCACAACCTATTCTCCAAATTTAATTCCCTATATGCCCCTTTTGTAACAATTTTTGCTTTTCCTCTTTTGCCCTTGCACATAAGTTATGGGTCCATATGAGTACATTAGAGCACCATTCTTCTAAACTGACTCAACTTCGTCCATTTGGCATCAAATACGCGAAAGTCCTATAACACCCTGCAATCACAATTAAATAGTAAAATGGAATTAATTAAATCAAAGATATTAAATTAAAACCAACAATTAAATAGAAATTTAATGTATAATTACAGCCCGATCACTTACCCTTCTAACTGTAGGTCTGTTGGTGACCACCATGATCAGTATCTTGGGTAGCATGTCTGTATCCTCCCTCACATGTGAACTGCATCCCAGCATAAGTTGATTTGTGTGAAAAATCCCCTTCAATCTTCGATTTTTGCTTCTTAGATAATGCAAATGATGATGTTTTCCTACTGATTGAGTTGTTTTCCACTCTTGAATGGAATCCCTAAGTTGATTTGTGTGAAAAATCGAGTTTAAATCCAAGTTTTCAAGGTTTTCCAAGTGGTTGGAGAGTGTTTTTTCCGCCTCTACAGTTTCTGGGTCGTGTTTTTGGCAAAAAGTGAACTTTAAGTGGTTTGTATCGATATGTATCGGCCGATGCATATCGATACATATTAAATCCATAAAAGTCGGTAGATGAAGTATGTATCAACTGTATCGATCATATTGTATCGACCACTATCGACTGTGTGGTGGTTCATCTAGTACCCGTGGAGGCAAGCGAGGGGGAGCTAGGGCTCACTTTGTGACATCTGAGTCTGAGATATTTGGACCCCAGCCTGCTCTTGATTCCCTTTCACAGGATGATATTGCAGCCCTCCGCCGGCTGATGTCTCACCTTGGAGGGTCAGCTACTGGTTCTACCTCTGGAGGGTCAGCTACTTCTGCCTCATCTTTGCAGGTCTCGTCTGCTCCTTCTACTGCACCCACCTGGATTATTAACTCTGGAGCCTTTGATCATATGACTGGTATGTCACAGTATTATGATTCCTACTCCATTTGCTCTGGCTGGGACAAGGTAAGGGTTGCTGATGGTTCCCTTTCTTCTGTCTCTGGTAAGGGTAATATGAGAGTTACTCCTATTTCCCTTGAGTCTGTCATTCATGTTCCTGATTTTGCTACTATCCTATTATCAGTGAGTCATCTAACCAAATCCTTAAATTGTTGTATCACTTTCTTTCCTTCCTATTGTCTCTTTCAGGATTTGGAGACAAAGAGGATTATTGGCAGTGGGACTGAAAAAGGAGGACGCTGCCTTCTTGAACCAAGGTTACTTGATCAATCTATTGCTGCAACTTATGTTTGTTGTCGGAGTGACCGTAGTACTTTGGAGTCTGTAATGCTTTGGCATCAACGTTTGAATCATCCCTCTTTTGTTGTTATAAGGAGACAGTTACCCCACTTGTTTACTTCTTTTCCTTCTTATGTTTTTCAGTGTGAATCTTGTATTTTGTTAAACATTGTCGCACATCTTATCCTTATTGTGGTAATAGATCTACAACACCTTTTTCTCTTGTTCATACTGTTGTTTGGGGGCCTTCTCCTACTACTTTTTTGTCTAGATTTCGTTACTTTGTTTCATTTGTGGATGACTATTCTAGGTCTACTTGGACTGTTTTGTTGAAACAAAAGAGTGATGTTTGTGATGCTTTCAAGGATTTTTATCAACTTATCAGTACTCAGTTTGGTACTTGAATCCAAATTGTTAGGTCTGATAAAGGGGGTGAGTACATGTATAGGGGGCTCCAACAGTTCTTTACTGATAATGGCATCATCCATCAACTAGCATGTGTTGACACCGCTCAACAAAATGGGGTGGCTGAGAAAAAAACCGCCACTTGTTGGAAATCACCAGGGTTTTTCTCTTTGGTATGCATGTGCCTAAGACTTTTGGTCTGATGTACTTCTTACTGCTGCCTTTCTTATTAACCGGATACCAACTCCACTCCTTGGCTCCAAATCTCCCCTGGCTCTTCTTTCTCCTTAATCCTCAGTCTTCTCCTTGCCTCCAAAAGTCTTTGGTTGTGTTTGTTATGTTCATGTCAACAAATCAGCCCGCACCAAGCTTGATCCTAAAGCTCTCAAGTGCGTCTTCTTGGGCTACTCTGATTCAACCAAAGGGTATAAGTGCTACCATCCTCCTTCCCGAAGGCGACGTCTCTCTAAAGATGTCACCTTCTTTGAGTCTATTCCTTACTTTTCTTCTCCTCAGCATCCTCTTCAGGGGGGAGAGTACTAGAAGTGAATAGGACGTTGATGTCATTCCTTTTCTATCTCCCTTGCCTACCTCCACTTCCCCATTCCTACTTAATATTGGAAAATACAAAGAAGTGGATGTTGTTGATGCTGATGGTGTTGTTTATACTGATGCTAGTAGTGGTGGTGATGCTAGCAGGAAAAAAGAATACAAGGGAATAAGATTAAAAAATGTTGTATTCATAAGAGGTGAATGCTTGTTGAAGGGAAAAGGAAAGCAACCCTGGTATGCGTTGAAGGGAAAGTAACCCCGCCAAAACCCCTCTTTGGATCCTCATCCTCAGTCTCATCTTCCTTAGTCAGGTAATACTTCTCCTTCTTGGTAATGAATTTCTTATTCACCCAAAAAAAAATACTTCTTCTGAATTAAATCTTCCCGTTGCTATGAGAAAGGGGAAGAGAGCCTGTACTAACCTATAGCCCAGTTTGTTTCCTATGACTCTATTTATCCTATAGGTATTGTCTTTTCCACTGCCCTTGAGTCTTCTTCCATTCCCAAAAATGTCATAGAGGCCTTATCTGATCCAAAATGGATGTAAGCAATGCCTGAGGAAATGGTGGCTTTGGAAAAGAACAATACTTGGACACTAGTTGATCTTCCCAGGGGAAGAACTCCAGTTGGATGCAAATGGGTTTATACCATCAAGTATAGATCCGATGGTATAGTGGAAAGATACAAAGCTAGGCTGGTTGCAAAAGGGTATAGTTAAGTGTATGGCATTTACTACCAGGAGACTTTTGCCCCTGTAGCCAAGCATAACTCAATCAGGGTTCTTCTTTCAGTGGCAGCCAATAAAGATTGGCCAATGTAGCAATTAGATGTGAAGAATGCATTTCTTCATGGAGATTTAGCAGAAGAAGTGTACATGCAGCCTCCATTTGGTTTTAAGTGTCCCTCAGCTGAAGGAAAAGTGTATCTCTTGGAGAAAGTTTTTTATGGCCTCAAACAGTCTCCTAAGGCTTGGTTTGAGAAATTTAGACAGGCTGAAAATGGGTATTATCAGAGTTAAGCTGACCACACCTTGTTTATCAGAAGAGGTAATGGTACAGTAACAGCTCTCATTGTCTATGTTGATGACATTGTAGTAACTGGGACTGATGTTACTGAAATAAACTGATTGAAGTCTTATCTGGCTAAACAGTTTAAGATCAAAGACCTTGGACTCTTTAAATACTTCTTGGGTATTGAAGTATCTAGATCAAGGAAAGGAATCAACATCTGCCAAAGGAAATTTGTCTTGGATCTTCTGAAAGAGACAGACATGATGGGATGCAAACCAGCAACTTCCCCCATTGATCCGAATCATAAGTTTGGTGATGAATGTGGTTCTTCTCTTATAGATGCCAGCAAGTACCAAAGATTAGTTAGGAAACTAATCTATCTCTCTTTGACTCAAACAGACATCTCTTATGCAGTTGGAGTAGTGAGTCAGTTCATGCATGCTCCTAGGAGTGGACATCTGGATGCAGTGTATCACTTCATTAGATACTTGAAATTCTGTCAAGGAAAAGGTCTTATATTGAGGTTGATCGATACTTCATCAAAGAGAAGCTGGATTCTGGGTGCATTTATACTCCCTTTGTGAAGACAGGTGATCAAGTAGCAGATATCTTCACCAAGGGTCTCATTCCTAGTCTATTTAGTACCTTATTGTGCAAGCTGGGAATGTATGACATTTATTATCCAGCTTGAGGGGGAGTGTTAGAGTTATTAGAATGGTTATACAAGGGTTGTTCTGTCATTGTCTTATTATTAAAAATGGCTAAGTTGTATTTATGTTATTTCTTCTTATTTCTATTTACCTCCCTAGGGAGGTCTATGTAATTCTTTGAAATTATTTATGAAGTGAATATGTGTGTTGAGAATCACTCAACACACATAATCGATTATTCTCCTAATCTCTCTTCTTCTTCCTCCTCTCTTCTCTTCTTCTCTTCTCCTCCTCCTTTGTTGCTGTAAATTACTTCTCCTTTACTAGAATCGATCCTCTTTTAAGTTCCAACTTGGTTGGGTATTATCAGAGTCAAGCTTACCACACCTTGTTTATCAGAAGAGGTAATGGTACAGTTACAGCTGTCATTGTCTATGTTGATGATATTGTGGTAACTGGGAATGATGTTATTGAGATAAACAGATTGAAGTCTTATTTGGCTAAACAGTTTGAGATCAAAGGTCTTGGACTCTTTAAATACTTCTTGGGTATTGAAGTATCTAGATCAAGGAAAGGAATCAACATCTGCCAAAGGAAATCTGTCTTGGATCTTTTGAAAGAGACAGGCATGATGGGGGTGCAAACCAGCAACTTCCCCCATTGATCCGAATCATAAGTTTGGTGATGAATGTGGTTCTTCTCTTATAAATGCCAGCAAGTATTAAAGATTAGTTGGGAAATTAATCTATCTCTCCTTGACTCGACCAGACATCTTTATGCAACTGGAGTGGTGAGTCAGTTCATGCATTCTCCCAGGAGTGGACATCTGGATGCGGTGTATCGCATCATTAGATACTTGAAATCCTGTCCAAGAAAAGGTCTTCTTTTTGCCAGGCATGACCATTTGCAGATTGAAGGCTACACAGATGTTGATTGGGCTGGTTCAATCTCTGATAGGAGGTCTACTTTTGGGTACTGTATCTTTGTGGGTGGTAATCTAGTTACCTGGAGGAGCAAGAAACAACCAGTTGTAGCTAGATCCAGTGCAGAGGCTGAGTTTAGGGCCATGGCTCATAGAGTGTGTGAGCTTATATGGCTAAAGAGACTACTTCAAGACTTGAGTTTTGAAACTGAAGGGCCAATGAGACTTTATTGTGACAACAAAGCTGCTATAGACATTGCCCATAATCTGGTTCAGCATGATCAAACCAAACATATTGAGGTTGATCGATACTTCATCAAAGAGAAGCTGGATTCTGGGTGCATTTGTACTCCTTTTGTGAAGACAGGTGATCAAGTAGCAGATATCTTCACCAAGGGTCTCATTCCTAGTCTATTTAGTACCTTATTGTACAAGCTGGGAATGTATGACATTTATTCTCTAGCTTAAGGGGGAGTGTTAGAGTTATTAGAATGGTTGTATAAGGGTTGTTTTGTCATTGTCTTATTATTAGACATGGCTAAGTTGTATTTCTTTTATTTCTTCTTATTTCTATTTACCTCCCTAGGGTCTATGTAATTCTTAGAAATGATTAATGAAGTAAATATGTGTGTTGAGAATAACTCAACACACATAATCGATTATTCTCCCAATCTCTCTTCTCTTCTCCTCTTCTCCTCTTCTTCTCCTTCTTTGTTGCTGTAAATTACTTCTCCTTTACTAGAATCAATCTTCTTTTTAAGTTCAAACTCCACCACACCTATATTACTTCAATAATAAGATCAAAGGAATTACATACACCTTCCTAGGGAGGTAAGAGGTAAAAACCAGAAATTACAATGTAAGACAACTACATAACAAACTAGTATCTAAAGTACCCTTATTACATAAACTCTAACAATATTGAGGGCCTTGCATTTTGCTCTGTATAGGCCATACATTAAGATACTGAATTGGAAGATGGGTTCATATGATACCATCTTGTGTACTGCATAAGTGGTATTGTATGGTAGCAGAGTCGTAGATTGTTAAATAGTGATAATTAGATCTCTTGCCCGTGTTAGTATGTTGCTTTATATTGTTGTCTATTATTTTTGTCACATCTCTCACTATCATTACTAATGACCAAACATGTAATTTTTTTTAGGAATCTGTTTGATCCACGGCAAATGCGTATTTCTATCCAAGGAAATGGGATTTATGTTAACAGGGAAAGAGGACATAGGTAATAACATGTTGCTTTATTTGCTCGAACTTGTTTTCCATTAAACTTGTCTCGTTGTATTCTTCTTTTGTGTAACTTTTGAGGGATTTTTACAACTGAATTTTGTAGCATTGATCCAATTCACATCGATGATCCCCTTTTCCCAACAAATAATGTAGGGAGGAATTGCTTTCGCATACATCAATGTATCAAGGTCAGCCTTTATTTTGTTTTCATAAAATTCCGTTAAATGTGATACGCATGATTGGAAACTCTGTAAATAGGATTTGATGTATTAGAGTTAGTCAACCAGTCAATTAAAAAGCGTCATGGATAATAACTCTTGTAATAATTAAATTTTGATTTTAAAATTAGACCAGATAAAAAATAAAAGGAAGAAAAGCATATAACTAATTGGAGTTATGTATAACAGAAATATCTTACATGTTTTGAGGCAGTGGTTGTTTGTTGTATGTTTCTCAATATTTTCTGACTGCATGGTGCAGGCATTTGCAGATGCTTATTCTTCCCTGGAGAATGAACTTACATCTCTCCCAAGTAATGGTGATCCAAGTGCAAGGCCATCATATAGATTACTTCCAAAAATCGTCCCAAGTATTCATCATGTATAGTGAGCTTTGATCAGCTCAATGAAATCTAATCTGGTGGGTACTCTTAGTCAACTTAATATGTCCTACAGCTAAAGCTAAGTTGACACAGTATTTGACAATTGGTGGAATCACAGTAAGTTGATTATTTTTAATTTCTATGGAGTTTCTTGTGACTTTCGGACACCACCCCCAATCATTATATTTTAACTGAAGAAGGAAGACCTTGATATTTTGGTCTCGGAGGTGTTTGTGCTTTCTGTATTGGATTATCAGTTTTGTCTTTTAGGGGTTGCGCAAGCTTAATTTTGGTAGGTTTCCTACTAGGGGTGGCAATCTGTGGCCCAGCCTGGCTATCCTGTGCTGAGCTGATTACTTTAATGGTTTAACCAAGATTTCAAATATCAGGATCCAGGACTGGATAGGTATCAACTGATATGAGTCACCCACTCTGACCTGATCCTGGACGATCCAAAGTGGGAATAAAAAATAACTAGGTAATGTAGTTCTAGATAGGGTAAAGCCCTACTAGAAGCCAATCAAACCAGGACCAATAACAAGGAACTAAGGAGCTGTTGGTTCTGCAGTTTCAGTTGGACAGAATTGCAATTTTAGGTCAAATCTAGGGCTTAGGTTAGGATAATGGAAGGGGGGCTTCGGAGGTATGGCTAGGCAGGTTTATAGGACTCTAATAATGTAGGTATTATAGACTTTTAAGAGTTTTGAAAATTCTGTAAAACTGGGCAGTAAGTCAGGATCAACTATGGGTTTTGGGGAAATTAATGAAGGATGAGGGGAAGGGTTTTGATGGACAAATATGGCTGAGCCATAGTTGTCAAGGCGTCGCCTAGGTGACGCCTAGGCGTCCAGGCGCCTTGGTCGACTTGGGCGCCTTGGTCGCCTAGGCAGGCACCTTGGACGCCTTGTTCGCCTAGTTGGTGTCGCCTTAAACTTTGGCCCTCTCCACCGCCTTGGATCGCCTAACCGCCGTGACAACTATGAGCTGAGCAGCAAGATCTAGAGTTTAATGGAGTTAGGGTTTATGGGATTCAAACAAAAAATAAAGGGGAGCGATTGGGGGAAATGATTAGAGGGTTAGAAGAAGAAATTGGGTGTCAAACTTACTGGATATTCCACTGGCAGCAGCTTGAACAGATGTGAAGGATAGAACCACCTTCGAATTGAAGAAGATCCTCCCAGCCGTCACGGCGTAAGGAGTCAACCGGATTCCACCAATCCCTTTCCACCTTGAGATCCAGAAGGATGCACATTCACAAGGAGCAACACTCAACCGAGCAGGGCAACAGCAATGGCAGCAAACAAAAGCTTTTCATTAATCAAATTCGTATCCAGGGCTTTGCCCCCTTACAACCTTATATAAAAGACTCAAAAATAGACTTCTACTCTAAAAAGGAAAAGCCTAACCCAATCCTTAACTTATTAGGTAACTTAAACTGACTAGGAAACTAAAATACTAAAAGAAATAGATTCAAAATATGGCTGGACTTATAGAGTCTTAATCCAGCCCAACTTACATCATATGACCACTTAACCAAGTCATATCATCACTTAAATTGAACCAATTTGAACCGGTTCAATTAAAAAAACATAAAAATAAACTAAGTATTGGGCTAATTCCGTATGCAACCTATATACCCCTAGTTTAGGCTCATTAAAGTGGCCTATTACATCGAAAACCCTTGGGATCAAAGGCCCAACATATATATATCCCAACCCTAGACTTATTTCTAAAGAAATAATCCCATTTCGGTGATGAATCTGCATCACTAGGCCTAACACCATTCCAGCTTGGGGAAATGAAGAAAATTAGGCCTTACTTTAGGTACCCTTATACAACTAAGGATATTGGTCTGCCCCTGCTGATTTCATACCAATACTTGAAACCATGGCTCTAATCTGCAGGAAAACAGTCTGAGTAATAAGCGGCTTCCTTGGATTCCGCCTGCTAGCCTGAATTATTAAATGGGCTGGTTTTGGGTGTGGGTACTAGGACCTACTGACTAGTATGGCCCTCTCACTGGACAACACCCATCCAAACCTGCTCAAACCTGGTCAATGCTTGTATTATAATTAAAAGATTATGATATATGGAATTGCTATAATTTTTTTCCTAGTTTTTAGATTTTCTGCTTGGGCACCTGAACCTCCTCAATTATAAAATAAACAAGTTTGGTCTGGGCATGTAGCCGGAGACATTGTAGCTTATCCACTAGAACCCACCCAATTGCCACCTCTAATTCCTGTAAAAAACTGTGATAGACTTGGAAGGATTATAGCATATTTATACATGTATTTGGATTATATTTTAATTTCTAATGTGCAGACGAATCGTGGCAAGCTTTCCTCCAACAAATCTGGCCTGTGGCTTTGCAACTACTACCTCTTTCACGAACTGTGAAAGAGCGGAGGTGTAAGCGCATAACCATAATCACTATGAAGCCAGGTGCATTTTCTGTTGTCCATCATCTTTATTATTTTGGGTACTTGGTATTTTGTTAAAAAGAATAAGATGGTTCATGGCATTGGATGAAGTTACAACCATAGTCTTAAAACCCAAGAAAGAGAGATTTTTGTTTATCAAAGGACGAGGAGACTAATATCTTCAAAATGAGGCTGTTGAGGGAGGGTGGGAGGGAGGATATCTTCACTTCTGCCCTGCCTTTCCCCACCTTCTAATGCACATTTGCACCATTTCTGCAGTCACTGGTCTTTGTTGCCCACATCGAAAGCTGTTAAGGGGATAAAATGGATGGTTGGGACTTGCCAGCATATAGCAGTTTGGTATGTTGAGCAAATGCTGCTTTTCTATCTGATTGCATGGCTTATCTAACCCTCTCTTCTGGGATGGTGTTTAAATATTTGATTATAGATCACTGCACATGGCACTTGTTTCCCTATTGAAGGTCTTACTGCCCCCAGAATTTGTTGCTAAAGTTTAGCTACCCCATCATCCTCTGTCCATTGATCTGAATGTTCCGTCATTTTAGTACCACCCCCTCCTCCCCCACTAAAGAAAAAAAAAAAAAAATTTCCATTTGGGGCAATTTTCATGCGGTATTAATACTGTGCTCTTGAGATTTACAGGACTTCATCAAAGTCGGATGATCAGTGGGCCTGGCCCAGTAGCCAGACATTTTAGGTGGAGTTTTCGGGTTCTGAATGGAACAAGGTATGACTGTTATTGTGTGTCTAAAGGGATTCCCTTCTGGACCAGCAGCAGCAGGTTTCTTGGTCTAAAGATGAAATGGGCAAATGGATAGTGAGCCATGGATAAAGTCTAGAGATGACTGATATCATGTTGGTTGAATTTTTCTAACAGATGGACTGGGGACATGGCATAAGTCCTAGTATATGTGCAGCTAGCTCCCATTGCTGTCCATGGAAGAATTGAGCATGAGCCTGTTGCACACTCTCTTTTGAGGCTAGTAAAGAGAGTCCAACCTTAACGGAGCTATCCTCTTGGACATTTCCTTGTACCTGGAGCAGGATTTGAAAATTTCAGTTCCAGCAGTCCGCTTAGTGATGTGCTGATGACATGGTCAAAGTACCTTCTCATTATGATATTGAATTGAATGTATTATATGACCCCCCATAGTTGCAGCAGAAGTAAACCTTACCAGGATGCCAGCTATACATGTACCAAAAAGACTACTGTACTCAAGTAGTAACATTTTTCTTTCATGAGAAAGGAAGAGAAAAATGTATATATTGATCAATGTATTGGTGTAATGTCACATTTTTATGGAGGACAACTTATATTACTATTACTTAACCGTAAATAGTAAGGGGGTTTAGTGTGTCCAAAGAAAATCTGAAAGCCTAAAATAAACTCTCATGCCCAGGAATGTGCAGGAGAGAAGAATGTAGATCATACTGTATATTTAATTGATTGTATTCAGGGTTTGAAAATTTTGAAGTGTGCTTAAATTTTATTTGATCAAAGTTTCTAACTGCCAACAACAGTAATGGACACTTTCTGTCCCTCCAAATAAATTCCTGTCCAAGGGCATTGTGAAAGTGTTATTTCTTTGTACCATACTTCCTGGTCTTCCTTTTTGCTATTAGCTACAAACTTCATTTATTCTGTATTATGATTGAATCCACCAGGGCAGGCAGCGTTGAGATTTGTAAGTACCAGAATCAGGGACGGCAAATCAGGTTTATGATTCTACATTTTTGACTCAGGCATGCCATATCACATTCAGGTTAGTTCAATTTGGGTCTATCAATTACGATTTGTGTGAGATATTTATTGATCCCTCACCTGTGGTAAAAACTACCACTAGTCCAGACGATAGAGATATTCTTGTATTTTTGTCACTTTATACCATATTGTTTTGTATTTATCAGTTGTCACTGCTCTAATATGAACTTTGTTTATACACACATGCATTGCATTTTTTTTTTGACATTTGGTTACTGTTTACAAAGATCTTTAATATCAATAGCGCACTCCTAGGGGATTACAGAGCTACTATTTTTGCCTGGAAGGCTTTAGAACTGAATACGAAAGGAGAAACATTTGCTTCATATGCCTCCACATGCAATTAGCTGGTCCTTTTCTTTTCCCCCTTTCAGTTTTTCGATGCAGTTAACTGATCAATTTGGTTGGAGAGAAATGTCCTGGGTTTTTGAAAGTCATTTTTTAAGTGTATTGCAGAGGTCCTTAAAAGAAATGTGGGACTTGCCTACTGGTGTCAAACTATCAAAGACTTTCAAGGAATCTCAAGTTGTCACTCGGCTGATAATCCTAATAAGATGATTAGGAGTTTCCTTCAGCTGACCATCAGTAAAAACCTCGTCAAAGGAATGGTACCCAACGAAAGGGCCTAACCCAGTGCTGTCCTGAGTGGGATGAGTTTAGAGTCGGTCCTAATCTTTGGTATTTTTTTTTCCCGAACGTGAGGAGTTACCTTGCTGATTGCAAAAAAAGAGAGGATGAATTACACTTTAGTCTCCACATGTTGACAATGTCAAATGCATATCTTGCTTTTCACGAGATTTCAGATACCTTCCTTCGGCTGTTAAAAAGGAGAGGTAAACTTTGACAAAAGTAGTCTTTATTCATGTTTAGCATGAGTTCTGTAGTGATCTAAATACCCCTTCAAATATTCGTCTTACTGTGTTATGTCCGAAATCCACCCTATTTTTGGGCTTTGTAAAGTGAGACAGGATTTGAACACATCATTGACAATGTGAACCCAGTTTTTTTATGTTAGAAGAATAGAAGACCTCTTTATTTTCTTTTGGATCTCTCTGTTTCGTTGTAATTTTTTTTTTGTGCAAATTAAGTAATTACATGAATTTTTTTTTTATTATTTTGGGAAAAGGAATGTCACCTAGTCGCGCAGCGCAATGTGTACCTGTGTGCAAACACATTCGTGTGCAAAATGATTGGTGCACCCCTGGTCCTTTCCACCTTTCCAGGGTGTGCGCCGGTCATTTTGCACGCTTCGTTGCACGACCGGGTGGTGTTCTTTCTCCCTATTATTTTTACAGCCAATGAAAAATCATATTTTACAAGAAAGTTTTCCTTCACCTTTTTACAGGGAAACAAAGCGAGCATTTAAGTAAAACAAGTGGAGCTAAATTATAAGTGGTAAAATTTTTATGGGAAAAGGATTGCCACACTGCCAATGTGCAGTTTTCCTCTTACAGGATTTTTTGTAATAATTTTTCTCATCTGTTTTGAAAATAAGGGCCATATATGAACGATATTATTTCTAGGACACCCATTGGTGTGACATGCAGATCCTCCTCACACTGACAGCGTGGGGAATCCTCTCCCAATTTTTATTCATAGGAAATGTTTCATTGTAGGTAAACTTAGGGTGCACCCCACTATTTTAGGTCATGGAACTGTAAAATAAATTAAGAGAAGTAAAATATCTCTTACCATATATCACTTCTAAGCATTTTTTTCTCACACAAAAATAAAATAAAAAAAGGAGCTAGTGAATTTTTGCTTCTTTCCTCCTTGTGAGGATTTTCTCTTCTGCTAGTGAGTGTTTACTTCTCTCCTCCTTGTGAGTGAATCACCATGACCATTGGAAGTTGTCCAGGTGGAGATGAAGATGAAGGCAAAAAATACTTCATGGTAGGGGCAAATTTGAGGACAGCGCTGTAGTAGCCTAGAATAATTCGGCATGGAATGTTCAAGAAGAGGTGGAGGTTTTTAACATAGAGGCAGATGCAGACGTAGACACAGACCAAGTCGACGAAGGCGAGTTTGTGGTAGGGGACGAATTGGAGGATATCGCCGCAATAGCCTGGAATAATTCTCTGGTGGGATGTGTCTTTCTAGGTATGTCTCGTCACAAGCAGGTTGTGACCGTAGCGTTGGTCTTTGCATGGTTAAGACGAGGTGGAGGCCGCTCTAATGGAGGCCGGTTGATATTTATTCTATTGCTCCCCAAGATTTGTTTTCGAGCTATTCTTTCCATTCGTCGCCGGTCTAAAGTTTGTGTTGAACTTGTTATCAGGTATGGAAGGTTGTATATGTTTTGCTATTTTGATGAAATCGAGTGCTATAGGAACCATGAAGACCCTTCATCGACATCCACGTCGAGGCTGAATTGTTCTCTGGCGGTATAGTTGGCACAAGTGCTGTTGCGTATGAGGGCCGGGCGACCACCAGGTATGTACCCTAACTCCTTTGTCGTTATGCATGCACCATGTTTATTCGGTAGACACGGTCTTAGGTATATATATACCACACACTAGATACCACTCTAGGTATCTAATGGTACAAGATAAATCCACTAGATACCACCTTAGGTATCCGATGTCACCCAAATCGATGCAAACATATTAGATACCTCCCCAGACATTTGATGGCACATAAGTCAAGACAAATCCACTAGATACCACCTTAGGCATCCAATGGCACATGAATTAAGATAAATCCACTAGATACCACCTTAGACATCCAATGGCACACAAATCAATGCAAACACACTAGATACCACCCTAGGCATTTAATGGCACATAAGTCAAGATAAATCCACTAGATACCATCATAGGCATCCAATGACACGCAAATCAATGCAAACACACTAGATACCACCCTATGCATCTAATGACACATAAATCAAGATAAATCCACTAGATACCACCTTAGGCATCTAATGACACATAAATCGATGCAAACACACTAGATACCACCCTAGGCATCTAATCAACATAAATCCACTGAATACCACCTTAGGTATCTAATGGCACACAAATCGATGCAATCACACTAGATACCATCCTAGGCATCTAATGGAACAAGTCGCATGCATACACACTACATACCACCTTAGGTATCCAATGCCACGTAAATCAATGCAAACACACTAGATACCACCTTGGGCATTTAATGGCACATTCGCATGCATTTTATGTAAATCAATGCAAAATTATTTTTTTGTTTTGTTTTCTAGTGCAAGAGCTCTATTGTCCGCATTATAAGAAGTATTGCTGCACCGAGTAGGTACGCGAGTGGAACATGGGGTTGTGGCCCAGACTGAGGGAGAGGGTCGACCAGACTAGCCTCGGGCGTATGTGCCAGCTGATAGTGCCGGAGATGGATACTCTACTTGCCGAGCGTTGGTGGCCTAGCACGCACACTTTCCATATTCCAAAGGGGGAAGAGACAATCACCCGTTGTGTTTTTACATGAACATGGGCCTACCTTTCGTAGGAGAGCCCGTATGTCTCACCAGGGAGGATCGTTTGAGGCTTGTCAACCTTACGGAACGTTCTATTTGGCTGACTGCCCTTCGTAAGACTTTGGAGGGTCACGTGGTGACCGATGACTCTCCCCCAGTGCTCCTGGATCAGGCCGCCCAAAGCTTTCTTCTCTACCTGATAAGAGAGGTCCTCTTCTGTGATGTTAGAGGAGTTGGGCCTCACCTTTGCCCGCTTTTTTGAGGACTTCGACCAGGCGAGAGGCCTCTATTGGGGAGGATCTGCATATGCCCATTTTATGGGGATGCTAGACCTGGTCCCAATTGGCGTACCTGGCCTCATAGGCTATGCCTATGTCCTCTGGGTATTCCTCTTTCCTTTTTCTTTTCTTTTTTTGCATTTATTGGTTCTTTCCTTGGTATATCATCTCACCATGCTTCATTGTTTCTTGACAGATCTGGTGTTATAAGGTCTTGGGGGTCCATACCCCTAAGCTGAAGAATGTGTGGGCTTGCCCATTTTCGAGGGCTTCTCGGTGGGAGTCGAGGCAGACCGACAGAGACGGTGCTGCAACTTCAGAGGATTAGCTGCGAGCCCAGCTTGACTCCTTGACTGCCAACATTGTATATCCTTATCTTTTCATTAATTATTTATGTGCTTCCGAAATGACTAAGCTAATTCATCCTACCCTTGTTGTAGGTTATGTGGCAACCATTTGACGAGGAGGACGCCCCAGTCGTGGACGAGTACTTGCACGCCCTTGAGCTTTGCTACAAGTGAATAATGTTTCGGGGCCTGAGTGACAATATCCTTTATTTGGGTGAGAGGGTCACTCGCCAGTGATTTGGGTCTCAGCTTGTCCCTACCCCTCCCCCAGGTTTTATGCAAGGCATCAACCTAATTGCTGACGAGGCTGTATTAGAGCTGGTAGCGGACATCGATGCCATGGGATTGTTTGTTTTTGACCAGTTTTATCAGGCCTTCCTGCATCGAGAGACAGTCTGCGTCCCCCTCACCGAGAGGGTCCCCTGGTAAGTCCCTCTTACTCTATCTTTGATGCTTTTGCCATTGGTTATTGAATCTAACACTCTTATTTTCTTTTTCAGTTTCCAGGTCGTCCTCTCATCCTTGGGATTTATGGGTTGGAGGTCACCTTGAGACCTGCGGGGGATGGTACCTCCCGACTTGTTCCTTGAGTAGGTGGGCCTTCGACCTTGAGACTGGCAGGTATGAGAGACCACGTCGCAGGTTACCGGGGGTGGACTATGCCCTCGTTGTTGGATAGCCATTCTTCGGTCTGCCTTCCGGAGTGCATAGTGCCCGACAGTAGCCTGGGGCTTCCTCTCTCTTATGATAGGGTAAGCTCCTACCTATCTGTCTTTCTTGATGCAATCCACTCATCATGATTCTGACTAGCATTATTGTGACAGGTCGACGTAGAGCGGTACGCAGACATGTGCCAGATGATGGGGGATCATGGATGCAATCCTCTATGAGTGATCGACGATGGTTCGGGATCAGGTGAGTATCCTTTTTAGCTTGGGTTATTTGGACATGCTACCTAGGGTACTCATATTCTCTTCTTATAGGGTCGCTTGTTGGCTACACAGAGGGGAGATCTAGATGACTTGCATGCCCGATCGGAGCAGCTGGGAACACTAAGCGGTTCCTTCAGTTTCAACGCGGTTTACTCCGTTGGATGCTTGCAATAATCTTAGACACATAATGAGTAGTAGGAGGAGACTTCTGCTCATTGCTATTCCCTGCAACATGTGAACATTGAATCACTGACTGAAGCAACTAGGGTAACTCACTGACTGAATCAACTAGGGTAACTAGGGGTGCAAGTTTAGCCCTATCGACCCGAACCCGCCCTGGCCCGCCCTGAGCCCGAACAGGGTCTGGGCTGAGATATTTGGCCCTGAGGGCAGGTTAGGGCTGGAAATTTCTGACCCTGAGTTAGGGTCGGGTCGGGTTAGGGTTGAGGCCTCGAGCTAAGCTTGGCCCGGCCCTTATTTCAGTTATACTATAAAATATATATTGATATAATTTATACATTATAAACTTTAAATTTCACCCACATTTTTTTATATAATATATTATATATGAAGACAATAAGTGTTATAATATAATTTATTATATTGTTATTTTATGTAAAATTAATAATGTTCTTCGCAGCCCATTCTAGCCCATGCATTTCTTTCCCCCTCCCCATGATCAGGGCCAATCAGGGTCGGCCCGACCCGACCCTGAGGGCGGGTCAGGGTTGGATTTTTTTGGCCCTGAGTCAGGGTCGGGTCGGGCCTGGGCCCAGCTAAGGGGACTTAGGGTTGGGCTAGGATTCTATAAAGCCCGGCCCAACCCGACCCTGTTGCAGCCCTAAGGGTAACTAACAAAATTATAAACATAGATCCGTGGCCTTTGATTACAACATTACCCAAAAAAGAGCAGAACTATTCGATGTTGGATAAAGCACATTGTATGCTATTAGTTACTGGTTCTCATTTTTGAACTTGAAAATGAACTACTCCCTAGATCATTTTACACTAAATCATACTTACCATCCCTCTAAGCTCTTAAAGTAATAATCCATACAGAACATACTAGAGGAGACGAATGACCAGAAAGTAGTGGACCTGTGGGCACAGCCCATTTGTACAAATGCAAGGCAGGTTCTTCTTTCGTACAAACATAGGGCTTGAACGAGACCTTCCCCTGCTTCTACTCCCCACATTGTTTTTCAGAAACCTTGTTAATGGAGGCGGAAACTTGTCTGCACGACTTGGACTCGAGATGGGCTTCGAAGAGAGCCGCATTTATAAATGTCCAAACCAGAAAACCTAAAAAAAAAAGTAAAAAAGCTGCGATCTGCGATGGAAGGGGAGGTCGTTCTGCTCTTCGGCTACTCTCTTTCCTCCTCTCTTATCTGCTTCTTCGTCTTCGAATCCGAATCAGCACCGACAAGCTCTAGACTTGGCCAAATATCTTTCTCTATGGTTCTCTCTCTGCTTCGTCCCTTTGTTGCTCACCTTAAAGCTCTGGGCTTGACCAAAAATTGGGTTCTCCGACATCTCGGCTTCCATGGTGTTCTCTACAAGGATACCTACAACTCATCTTCCCCAAACAATTTGGGGGAGATGAGTTACAGGTTTTTTTTTTTTTCTTTCTTCTTGTAAGGGCATTTTTTGTTAGTTAAACCCTTGATTTTAACATTATTAGACTTAAACTAACGAAATTAGGGCATGTGTTAACTTTTGTGAACCTCAAGGGGATACGCAAGATTTTCAAAAATTAAGGGATTTGATTATACTTACGTGATATCTTAAGGAATGGTATCTATAAATTTCCCAATTTTTTATTATCACTTCATTTTTTTTTCGTTTTGTAAACATGTATAAATTCTTCTTTGCAATGCACAAATCCAAATGTTTGATTTAATTGCTCCCAATCACTTGCATAAACATTCATGGATGACATTGGATAACAAAACGATAGAATTGTAGGATTACAGCAAAGTCCAGTATTGTCATCATTATATCACATATTTTAACCATACTTCATGCAACAAATTCACCACCCTTCCGTGTCAATTCTCCCACCATCTCTGTTGGCATTTCCTGAGACAATCGATATTGTAGAGGTACCCGGTAAGGAAGATAGAAAATCGTATGAGTCAAACCCAAGTCTTGAATATTGGAATTTCTGTCCTCCACAAGTGTGACAATCCCATTGGATTTTTTCGGCTCTTCTTACATCCATATATTTCTACCAACCCCTTATTTTACGAAATTCATCCTTCTCTCTCCTTACTTGGTAGCAGAGAGTTGAGCTATTATTGGTTCGAGAGTGGAAATTGTTTTCGTTCAGGAAATGGAGTTTGATCCTCGTCTAGCGTTGTCTCTTGATTTTTTTACCTTTGTTTTGAATTGAATCATTTGGACGTGTCACCACCCTTATACTTGGTTCTTTTTTCTCTGTTTTAAATCATTTCCACGTGTCACCAACCCTAAACTTGGTTTTTTTTTTTCAGTTTTGCATCATTTCCACGTGTCATCACCCCTGAACTTGGTTGCAATTGTTGTTGACCTGGCTCTGTCGTTGGGGAGTTTCAAGGTGCAATCCCTTAAGTACTCTGCTAGGGGACTCTGTGAGAGAGATGAGATTAGCCTTGCCATGGAGTTGTTTCATAAGATAGAGGAATTGGGATATCTATATGATGAAGTCACTTATGGAACCATAATGAATGGGCTCTGCAATAGTATGCATACAGGTGAAGCTCTTGCTCTTCTAAAGGAGATGGAGCAGAAGGAACAGGGATGTAAGGCTAATTTGACATTGTATACCACAGTTATTAGTGGTCTCTATAGAGAGGGGATGGTGAAAGAGGCTATAAAAACCATTATGCACATAGGTCTACCAAATCTATTTCTTAGTAGACAATCTATTATGTCTATTGGTTATCAAACAATTTTTATGTTTTGATAAAAAATGATTTTCATTAGTAATTTTTGTTAAATAGGCAAAAATCAAAAATAAAAATGATACAAGAAAGAACCTTAGTTCATGTAATGCAAATGGACCAAAGATTTAAAACCATGATTGGACGCGGTGGAACAAAGATTTATGTGTTATAGACTACTACTAAGCTTGTATAAAGAGCGAAGACTCAAAAACACATAATCACTCCTCAGCCCCCTCAATTTGAGGTCGTTCTAATACAGACGACCTCGAATCCACAGGGTAGAAGAAAGGGATGAAAATGTTAATTTTTTTCAATAGATTTCAGAATGAGGATTACAAACCCTAAAACAACTTTTTATAAAGGTGAATACAATTCAAATTTTAAAAATTATGCTAAAATTCAAATTTCAAACTTTGGCGGGCCTTTTCGCCTTCGAAATACGCCCAGAATGCCAAAAACGGACATACATCATCGCCAAAGGCACTGAGTCCTGTAGGGCTCGTCAAGATCTTCGATTGGATATATTTTTCAATCCATCTTGTTTAGTACCTCCGCCCACTCCGGGTGGATTTTTTCTGTTGGTCCAACCGGCTCAAGTACTCTTCTGATATATCCTCTACATCAGATAATAAAGTGTTGATTGACATAGTTGTCAAGGCGACCAAGGCAACACCAGAAATCAAAGCGAGAGAAAGGCGCCTTGACAACTATGCTGCTTGGTGTCATAAACATGAAACAATAAGATCTATCTCAATTGGCTTGTTAGAGAATTTTATAAACAAGGCAAAATGAGAGAGAATTTTGTTAATAGATGTAATCCCATGGCTTGGAAACAAAAATGGCTAATACAATGAAGTAAAGAGACTTAGTTCACTAAAGCCTTAAAAAGTCATGATTTGTATTATTTTTGTGTATATATGTGGTATGTAATACACTAAATTCTAGCTAACTACTCAAGATTGATGTCCTAAGTTATCTTTGTGATGTACATTAGATAAGTATAACCGAAGGAAGTGTCCCTTTCGATACCTTTGCTGATGAATTGACTTATCTTTAACATTCTCGTGCCAAGCATCTGTTAATTTGATTGAAGATAACAAATGGTTACCTTCTACTATCCTTTGTGTAGCTGCTTGAATGGTGTGTGCCTTAAGGCTTTCTTCCTTTGCCTGTGCATATAAGATTACAATTAAAGCTTGAAGATATGATTCATTCAATGTTATTAAAGCACCTGATGTTAATAATTCACGAAAGGGAAAAAAATAAGGGAAAAAGATCGCTGCCCAATCTCGTGGATCCTACACTCAGACACAAGAGTGGATGAAATTATATAGAATTATCGTGTGCCCTTTGTGAAATTAAAAAATCTTATCCATATTGATACTCTTGTGTATGCTCTCATTGACCCCCACACTGTTGCAGGCCATATGACTAGGCAATGATCTCATGCCTAAAAAATATATAGAGCACCTAATGCAAGTGGATTGGTTACATCCGTGACAATTAAATGGTTTCCTACTATGGAGGGGATGCTTAAGTGAGTAATTTTAAAGATACTCCAACAACACCCCCCCCCCCAAAAAAAAAAAAATAACAGAAAGAAAGAAAGAAAGAAAACACTTGAGAGATTGAAAGGAAATAAATTTTTTTTTTTGGTAAAAGATTGAAAGGAAATTCAATTGATGCATTAGTAAACCTTAGGGGGTGTCAATCGGTTGGTTCGGGTTGGTTTCGGTGTGGTAAGGGTTAATTCGAAACCAAACCAATAAGAAAAGCTTTGTTTCGGCTAGATTCTTATCGGTTTGTTATTGAGCTGGTTTCAACTTTGGTCCGGTTTTGGATTTGGTTTGCTATATATATGTATGCAAAAATTATGGACAAAAAAACTTTTTAATGAGTTTCGGGTAGATATCGGGTTTTATCGGTTTGATTTCAGTCTGATTTTTTCACTTGGTTTTGGTTTCGGGTTAAGTCGATTTCGATTTGGTTTCAAGTGTGCAATACCCAGTCCAAAGTCGATTCAATAAGGATCGATTCGATTCTACTTGGGATATATTAGGCCAGCTTCACTTGTTCGGGGCTAGGTTTTGATACCTCTAGTAAACCTCAACGAAAGAGAAAAGATAAATGCCACTTTTAGCAACACTTTTTAAAGCACACATAATGATACTAATTAAGGATTACTAGCTAAAGATTATGTCCGTACAGCTAGCTAGGAAAGATCAATCTAGAGTCTAAACTCAGTTTCCATTGATCTATTTGTCAATTATGAAATAAACTTCCTTTAATCATTTCATAAAGGATTTATTTACTTTTCAGGAATTCACCAAAAAAAAAATTTTACTTTTCAGGAAATGAAATGAATTTGTTATCTCCCTCCAAAAATTCTTGATAAATTAGTCTTTTCACTGTAAATACTAAATAGTAAGTGCAGAAGAGTTTTCCCATAGCTTGCACAATGTGTAAAAAAAAAATCCTAAAATCATGTAGAAAAGAACTGAATCACAAACAAACAATCACAAAATTGAACATAAGGATTTATAGGATTCGGCAAGATTGCTTTTGTCCAGAATGAGATGAGATGAGATGAGATCAGTTTCTCTATCAATGGAGAATAAAGTTAAGAAAGAACCCTTGCAAAAATAATTTGTAGAGAAACTATATACGAAAAATTTACCCCGCAATACCCATATAGTCCTAGAAAAAATTTCTCGAAGGTTGTCACCGTCCCCAAACGGATCCGGCCATAATGAAGATTGATGCACAAGGTGGACTGAATCCTCCGAGCCTCAAGGCTGTAGGCCCTATAGAATCATCAGCCTACTTAGGAGTGCAAGTTTGGCCCTGTCGGCCCAAACCCGCCCTTGCCCGTCCTGAACCTAAACAAGGCCTGGGCTGAGATATCTGACCTTGAGGGCAGGTCAAGGCTGTAAATTTTTGGCCCTAAGTCAAGGTTGGGTCGGGCTAGGGTTGAGGCCATGAGTGGAGCCCAACTTGGCCCAGCCTGAACCTGTTTTAAGTTATATTGTAAAATATATATTGATATACTATATATATTATAAACTTTAAATGTCACTCATATTTTGTTATATAATATATTATATATGAAGATAATAAATGATAATATATTTTATTATAGTGTTATTTTATGTAAAATTATTAATTTTTTACCTAAACCAGCCCAACTTAGTCCAATCCATGCATCTCTCCCTTTCCCCACTCCATGATCAGAGCCAATCAGGGTCAGCCCGGCCCAACCCAGAGGGTGGGTCAGGGTTGGATTTTCCAGGCCTTGGGTCAGGATCGGGCTGGGTCTGGGCCCAGCTAAGAGGTCTCAGGGTTGGGCTGGAGTTTTAAAAACCCAGCCCAATCCGGCCCTATTGCAGTCCTAAGCCTACTTATGCAAGTGACAGAATACAAGACATCGTACCCCCAACACAATCTTTTTATCTCCATCCAAAAATAATAATAAGGGAAATGGGTGAGCATGCCGGGGGTGGCCACCCTGTACCTATCTCCCCCCTCCCCAAGGGAAATGACCACCCTATCCATACCATCCCACCCTTACCGTTTGGCAAGGCTGCCCGCTTACCCGGAACGGGCGGTACGTGTACCCAACTCTCTCCCTAATAATAATAAGAAAATTTCAGAATAATTTAAATACACAGGAAATTCCAAAAAGACCCACCTCAAGTGAAGCAACTATGGCAATTTCCTTCCTTAATTCTTGTAACTCTTTCCTCTCTTGTTCTACGGTATTGACTAGCTCGGAAGCTAATGAAGCTGCTTCCTCAACCTGCTAAAAGAAAACATAAATGGGAAATCTTGCAAAATAATAAGAATATAAGATGAGAAAATTATATAAATCGAACCTGTGAGATGAACTTCATAATTGTTGCTTCAATACTTTCCATGACACTCATGGCTGTGAACATTGCATTCTGAACTGAATCTGAATCCGCCTTTTACCCATTTAAAAGGCATAAAAGAAAAGGGAAAAGGGAAAATTAGACAAAATATATAAAATGAAATTCATTAATTGAATGTGTTCTACAGAAGTTTCCCTAATCCCTACCTTAGCACCATTTATCAAGGGGAGTGCAGTTGATGATGCAGATAATTTTCTCCCAATTCTTGCTACTGCTTCTGAATTTTTCTTCTCAATCTTTTCCCATTCATTAATTATGCAAACTTGAGGATCAATAATTTGAATTATCTTAATTTCATGTTTGAGCTTCTCAATATGAAGTCGTTTTTCTAGAATCGAATTGCGCAGATGGAAGATCCTTAACCAAACTTTAAATATTTTGTCCTGCAGTACATCAAACGTACATATAAGTCTCTACATTGGACTACTAACAATCGATATGAGATTATTATTTTTGCCTTCCACGTAAAACCCAACAGTTTCATGCAATCGGAACAACAATCCAAAATATAAATGACCAGTGGAAGGATGAATTTTCCACCCTTAAACTAATCAAAGGTGATGATTTTATCATAAAAAAAAATAAAAAGAGACTATTTCTAAACTTGAACCTATGATCACTTGATCACAATGGAACAACCTTACCGGTGCACCAACTCACCAAGGCCCGCATTCAATCATACAAGCCTAATAATCATGCATGGGAAAAGGATGGAATCTCCGTCCTCCCACCGGTCATACTAGCACAACTCCAAGAGAGAAATTAAATAGCTTTTCTTTGCTTACCTCTGCAAAATGCTTATTAGCGGCTAAAGTGGATTCAGCTCGAGCATTCGCGAATCTCCATTGAAGCAATCTCGTATGCATAATACGTAGTTGATGCAACAATTCCTCTTGGATCGAAGACGCCTTCTTCTGCCGGAAATAATTCAAAACGCTGTTAACACTTTTCGAGCTCTGTTTCGTTGTTCGACCCGAAGAATCTGGAGATTCCGGCACCGAAAAGATGGAAGATGATCTTCCAGGAGATAACGCCCAGGCTGAGGGAGAAACTGATCCTGTCCTCTTTGGTTTCACTTTCTCGATGTTTTTTACTACGTCGGGACTCTGTTGACGCTGCAAGTTCCGGACGGGAATATTGATGATGAGATTCTCAGATTGAGGCTTTTTGATGATTCCTGGAATAGGAATTATCGTTACTATGTCGGGACTCCGTTGACGCTGCAAGTTCCGGACGGGATTACTAAGGATGAGATTCTCAGATTGAGGCCTTTTGATGATTCCTGGAATTGGAATTGGTATTCTCGTTGCTGGTGATGGATTTCTGTTTTCTTCACCAGCTTTGATGCTGCTGCTGTTGATTCTAGTTCGCGCCGTGGAATTCGGTTTGTCGACGGATTTTCTGCCGGAGTTTAACTTGAAAAGAGGAATCTCCGGCATTGTTGTGCTTGCGGTTCGTGACAGACGGGGAGAACGACGTATCCCATCTCCAACGGTTCGCCGGCGACTGCTTTGGTTCTCCATTTTACGGCTCAAGTATTTCCCGCGAAAACGATGATCGACTGAGAGACAATAACGAGGCTCTCATATGATAAATAAGGCACATCGGGATGATCAAAATTGAAACTAGGCACATATCTTATTCCAATCGGACGGTTCAATAGCTTGATTTGTAGGAAACTATGGAGATTTGAGAGTTGAGAGCACGTCAGGTTGGACTTTGGAAATGGAATACCATATCACACACACGGCCCTCTCCACTTTAACTTCAAGGCTTCCACGTACAGTTTAGTTTTCTCTCTTCGTTGACCTCTCTATTTTCTGAGTATGAATAACCTGTGAATTTTTATCCTATGCAGGAACTACGCGTGTTGTACTGCATCGTGCGACAGCTGCAGAGGCCATGTGTATCATGTGGGGTCCACTATGCCACATGGCCTTTGCTGTGCCGCACGATGCAGTACAACACCGTGCGATTACAGAAGAGGATAACGATTCATAACCTATAAGGTTGTCAAAGTTCAGCCCAAACCGGTTGGATCGATTGAAATTGGCTGGTCCGATTTGGACTAATTGAATCGAATTCTTATTGATTTGGTTTTCAGTTGGGGTTTTATGTAGGGTTGTAAATGAATAATCGAAAATCCGAATTCAATCTGCATCCGTATTTGTTTAAAGATATCCGGAGAAAAATCCAAATACTCCGATAAAAATCCTTAATAATAAAAATTTAAGTAAATAATGATTTTGAGGGTTTTTGAAGATTCAACAGTTCTAGAATATGAGGAAAAGAGAATCATGATCTAAGAGATATGGATTGAGAGTGAATTGTATCCGCTAGGAGGAGGAAGGTTTGGGTTACACGAGGCAGAGATGTAAACGGATGGTCAAAAATCCTAATTCGATCTGCATCCGAATCCGTTTAGAGGTATTTGTATTCAGCCAGGAATTATCCGGATCCGATCACATATGATCCGTATCCGAGCCGAATTTTCGATCTATTACGATAGAGATCGAAAATCTGACCAAACCCAATAAAAAATTTAGGCGGACCGATAATAACCTACTAACAAACCTACAACTCAATAAAATCAGAACTTTCCCATTGGTTTTCTTATGTATAAATGTAAAATTGAAACCGGACCGACCGAACCTAGTAGTTGCCTGATTACAAATCGATCAAGACGAGACCACATTGGACTGAAACTGAAACTTCCTTAAAAGTTTGTTCTGGGTTGGCCTAGTATCAACCCAAAACCAATTCAGCCCAACCAAACTAACCGACGAAAACCAAGAGGATCGAACTTGAAATCGGACCGATCGAACCCAATAGTTGCCTGATTACAAATCGACCAAGACTAGACCAAATTGGACTGAAACTGAACATCTTTAAAAGTTTGTTTTGGGTTGGCCTAGTATCAACCCAAAATCAATTCAGCCCAACCGAACTGACCAATAAAAACCGAGAGGATTGAACTCGAGACCTGCTGGTAGGCTAGGCTTTTACACTCCACACTCTACCAACTACGATTGGCAGTTCTCCATCAAGTATACTAGTTGGTCTGCATCTATCTCATTCAGCTCTTTGCTTGATCTTGCAACAATGCCCATTCTCAATTTTGGGATTGGTGTGTGGTTTGTGTGATAACACTTTCATCAAAAAAAGAACTAATGCATTCTGAATTGGATTATTGCTTCTCTAGATTTCATTTAATTAGATTTGAAACTGATTCGGTTTTGACAATTTCCGCTTTTTGCGTGCCTTTTCTCCTGGCTTACTTCTCCGGTGATCTTTCTTCTCTAGCTCACTGAGATGGAAAGCCACCGCCTGCTACCGCTTCCTCCTATTCCCCTTAGAGAAACTCCACCCTCTCCAGATCCACCGCCAAATCCTGATGATGACCTAGTTCTCGATGAGGAAACAGAGGAGGATATTGCGGTCTCTTGGGATAACACTTTGGTAGAGTATATCCTTCCGGGGAAATCTTACCGTCGACAGGCTATCAACAAAGCTCTAATAGGAGGATGGAACTTGAAGATGGGAGTTGAGGTATCCCCATTAGCAGACTAGAAGTTTATGTTCAAGTTCAACCATCCTAGGGATCTAACTAATGTAATGGAGGAAGGTCCCTGGGCTGTTTCAGGGAACCTTATTATTTTGGAAAAATGGAACAGCGCTGGCAAATGGGAATTTCGCTATGCTGATTTCTGGATTCAATTCCAATCTCTCCCACATGAATTGATTTCCACAGAAATCTGCTTTCAACTAGCAAGGAAAATAAGGATTCCTACCAAGGCAATGATCATTCAGACTTTGATTGCAGGGGAAAAAACTCAATATCTGAGATGCAGAGTTAAGCTGGACATTACAAAAGCCCTAAGAACCTCTATCATGGTGAAGCGTCGATCATGCCTTGATAGTGATGCAATCATCAGATATGAGCGCCTTCCGTTGTTCTGATATTGCTGTGGTGTTATAGGACATGAAGAGAATCGTTGCTTGGTCAAGTATTCCACCGCCACACTCTCCAACTATCAATCAGAGCAAATCCACCACCAATATGGCCCCTTCATGAGAGGTATTCCCCCCGACCCCAGAAGCTTAGAAAGGGCACAATGTGTTTTGTTTGAGGACTCAAAGGCTTACCATCTGCTTTCCCATCCATCTACCCACCCACCCATCAACACCAATACCCCTACCACCCAAACCACTTCGGGCAATCCCAATACCTCATCCTCCACTTACCGGAACCAGTCACCGGCACCCCAACCTAATCCCAACTCCATGGTTTCCGACCACAACCACCCCCATACCCCTGCCACAGGTGGAAGCAACCACCACCCCACTCCTCTGCACCTCTGCGTAGGACAGAGGACAACCCCTGACATGACAGACCAAGGATAGTTGTTCGTGTCTCCAATTTCCCCTCCCACCCAACCATCACAGGACACCTATCATCAATACCTGTCCTTGACTCATGCGCATAACAACCCCATCAACCCCTCTCTCCAAATTCCTTCTCCCAATCATCACACCTCATCCACGGTCACCTCACCCCCACCAGATTACCTATCATACAATAATGAACTGTCACATTACCTTTTGTCCATCTTATCCCAGCTATCCATTACCCCTATCAACGGCCCAAATACCACACCCCCCACCCTCGAGAACCTTTCTCTATTAAGGTCACACCCTTCACTTGCTTATCCCTTTCCCCCTCAATCTCATGGCTTTAACCCAGGTGGGTCATACCCACAGTTACCAAACCCGATCCTTCCTCTACCGACCGACTTGGTCATGAATATGAGCCATCATGAACTGAACCAACCCATACTGAACCACTCTGTGCCCACCCCAACCTATTCAGTTAAGCCACATAGCACAGATGAAAGAAACTCCCCCAATCAGAACCAAGTGCAGGTAACATCCCCTATTCCTACATCCCTCCTTGAAACTCAGTTAATCAGCCCTCCCATCATTCAGACACTTACCACCATTAAACCTTCCCTATCAGTTAGAACCAGAAGCCAATTAAAATCACCTCACACCAAAACCCCAGCTGATCCTTTGTCGATCCTTGATAAACCAAAGAGAGCTAGAAGATCCCATGTTGCATTAGCAATCTTTGATTCGTCTCTTCATGCTGAGCATTTTTTATTGGAAAACCCCGTGGAAGCTGGGGAGTAGCTCCACGGGCAGAAATAAAAATTCGAAGCTGAAATTGTCAAGGGACGGGGAGGCCCTTGACTATGAATTCCCTGCTGCACCTCTCCTACTCGGATAGACCTGATGTAATTTTTCTAATGGAAACTAAATGCCTCTCGAAGAAAGCTCGGCGTATCCAACATTAGCTTCGGATGCACTCCAATTTCTCAGTAGATGCTCTTGGTCGATCTGGAGGCCTCTGTATTCTCTGGCAGTAGTACATCTCTATGGAAATCCTGTTGGCAAATTTTCATATAATTGATACCAGGGTGTCCTTCAACAATTCTCAACCTTTTTATATTACTTTTGTATACGGTGCTCCTGTTCGAAGCCAACATCAATAGGTTTGGAATCAGATTTCGGATTTGGGCAGAAATCAAAATGATGATTGGATCTGTCTCGGTGGCTTCAACTCCTTTCTTGCTTGGCATGAGAAGAAAGGAGGTTCTTGTGTGGGTGCTCGAGATGTTGGGGCCTTTAGACAATTGGTGGATGACTGTAATCTTTCAGACTTGGGTTTCCATGGCCCTTTATTTACTTGGTCCAATAAAATGGTGGGAGATTCAAATATAAAAATCAGACTCGACAGAGCCTTTGCTAATCTCTCTTGGAGAAGTCATTTCCAAGATGCTGCTGTTTTTTCTAGAGTTGCTATAGGGTCTGACCACTCTCCTTTGATTGTTGATACTGAGGGAGGTATTTGTAGAGGAAGGTGGCCATTTCACTTTGAGAGTATGTGGCTTCGCCACAGTGGTTGTAAGGACACAGCCTCAGCAGCTTGGAAAATTCAATCCACAGGAACCAAACATGAAGTTCTAACATCAAAGCTAACAAATTGCAAATCAGTTTTTATGGAATGGAATGTTAAATGCTTCGGTAAAGTGCAAAATCAAGGAATTGAAGGCTGAAATTTCTCGATTTCAAAATGGTCCTCCTACCTCTGAGAACTGTACCAAGGAAGCTGAACTTACCAAAATGCTTATTGAACAGCTAGCCCATGAAGCAGATTTATGGGCACAGAAATCTCGGATTTTGTGGTTGCAAAGTGGGGATTAGAATACGAAATTCTTTCATGCCTCTACTCTTCAAAGGCAGCAGCAAAACAGAGTTTTGAAGTTACGAATGAGCAATGGGGCTTGGACTTCTAATGATTTGGAGCTTAATCAAGAGACATCTTCCCATTTTCAAAATGCTTTTACTACTGAAAGTATTGATCAGGAAGCTTTGCAAAGAACAATGGAGTGTATTACCCCTGTGATTCAAGAAGACATGAACTCCTCCCTCTGTCGTGTGCCTAATTTGCACGTGCGAAGCCCTCTTTGATATGCAGCCTCTAAAATCGCCAGGGCCAGATGGGTTTCCTCCGGTGTTTTATCAAAGGTATTGGGACCTCACTCACGAAGACCTTGCTGCCTTTGTTACAGAATTCTTCCAAACAGGTATGCTCCATCCTTCAATTAATAAAACATATCTTTGTCTTATTCCTAAGGTGGATACCCCAGAGATGGCTGAGCAACTTCGTCCGATCAGTTTGTGTAATGTTGCCACTAAGGTTATCACAAAAATCCTTGCGGTTCGCTTGAAGAGCATCCTCCCTCACATTATCTCTCCTTTCCAATCGACATTCGTCCCGGACAGATTGATATCAGATAATATATACGCTGCTCATGAAATTTTTTACTATATAAAGAAGAGGAAGAAAGGCAAAAAGATGATGGTGGCTTTGAAGCTAGACATGAAAAAATCTTATGATCGCCTTGAGTGGGGTTTTATTGAGCAGGTGTTGATCAGGCTGGGTTTTTGTGAGGCTGTGGTTCTAATGATCATGAGTTGTGTTTCCTCGATAAAGTACAAACTCCTTCACAATGGTATTGAGTCATCTGACATTACCCCCATCCATGGCATTCGACAAGGGGATCCGATCTCCCCTGCCATTTTCATCATTTGCTCCCATGCGCTCAGCTGTCTCCTATCTAGGGCTGAACAAGGTGGCGACATCAGAGGCATCAAAGTGAAAAATAGAGCAGCTCCAATTACCCACCTTCTATTCGCGGACGACTGCCTTATGTTCTCCATGGTAAACCTTCATGAAATCTCTTGTCTCAAGGACTATTTGGAGACGTATTGCAAAGCCAATGGGCAGCAAGTGAATGTTAAGAAGTCTTTGTTGACTTTCAGCACAAATACCCCCCTTAAGTTTAAATGCTGGTTCTCCTGCATTCTCAAGATTCCTTACGGAGATGGCCCGCGTAAATATTTGGGGCTCCCAACAGATTTGGGTCTCTCTAAAGTTCAAGTTTTTTATGATATTGGTGATAAGACCCTGAAGAGATTAGAGTCTTGGAAGCATAAACTGTTATCTCCTGTCGGCAAAGAAACTCTCCTTAAGGCCAAAGCCCTTTCAATGGCAACTTACACTTCTTCCCACTTCAAGCTACCCGCAGCTCATCACTCTAAAATCAGCTCTGCAGCTGTAAATTTCTACTGGGGGGAGAGTGAATATGACCACAAAATCCATTGGATTTCGTGGAAGAAGCTATGTCGCTTGAAAAGGAATGGAGGAATTGGCTTTAGGGACCCCAAACTTCACAACCAAGCTCTCTTGACGAAAGTTGCTTGGAGATTATGGAAGGATTCGACCTCCCACTGGGCTGCCTTTATGAAATTAGTTTACTTCCCCTCCGGTGATTTCCTTAATGCTCGTTTAGGATCTTAGCCCTCTTGGGCTTGGTGAAGTATCCTGGAAGGGAGGAAATTCTTACAAGCTGGACTGCTATGGCGTGTAGAAACAGGGGAGAATATTAAGATATGGGAAGATAGGTGGCTATCTACCTTAGCAGGCTTCAAGATTAGTCATCCTTGACCTCAGAATTGCACTTTGGTCTGGGTGTTAGAGTTAATAGATGCTGAGAATAGAATTTGGGATCGGGGTATTATTGATTCTTGCTTTCATAAGGACGACAAAGAAGCAATTTTAAATCACTCTGGGCCTTTTCCCTTGCGAGGATTACCAAATTTGGGGAGAAGCAAAAGATGGGAAATTCAGCGTTAAATCTGCATATCACCTTATTTCTAATTTGGAGGATGAAAAAGCTATGTCAAAACCTTTGTCTTCTCATGTGACTGTGCCCCTCCCTCAAGCAATGTGGAATAGAATCTGGACCTGCAGGACACTTCTGAAAATTAAAAGTTTTCTTTGGAAAGCTGTAGGAGGAGCTCTTGCTACAGGTATGGCTCTCTCTAAGCGAAAAATTCCCCTTGAGCCCAGTTGTCCTAGATGTGGTGCAGCCTCTGAGACTATTGAACATATCATTTTGGCCAACCCTTTTGCAAAGGCAGTGTGGTTTGGATCCCATCTGGCACTGAATCCTTATCAGTCTCAATCTCTCTCTGTTCCTGAGTGGATCATGAACTGGTCATCCCTCCTAATTCTAGGCAAAGAAGAGTCGAGGAAGGACATGTCCCTTTGTAGCTTCATAGCATGGAATATCTGGAAAGCTCGAAATGAGCTAGTTTTCTCCAGTAAGGCTGGATCCCCCTATGAAGTCTTGTTCAATCCACAACAGGCTCATTCAGAACTTTTTACCTTAAGAGGGTCACCTCCTACTTGCAATCATGGGGTAAGGAATGCCCCCGACCTCCCGCTATACTGGAAGCCTCCCATTTCCCCAACCTTTAAGTTGAATACTGATGCAGCGCTGACATTCAAGAAGGATAAAGGCGACCTGGGTTTTGTTATGAGAGATCACTCTAGCAACATGGTGTATGCTTCTTCTGAACCTAACAGCTTCACCTCTATGCTTTTGGGAGAAGGTCTTGCTATAAGGTTGGGTATGATCCAAGCCATTGGGGAATACATTGATCATTTAGAGGTGGAATCGGACAGCAAGAAGATGATCTCCTTTATTCAAGATCCTTCAAGAAATGCCCTTGCTGATATTTCGCCAGTTGTAAATGACATAAGTCATCTCTCTTCTTTTTTCAGGTCAATTTCTTTCTCTTATATCCCTAGAGAGATTAACAGCGTGGCTGACTCTCTAGCCAGGAAGGCTCTATCCATTTTGTGTAGGATAGATTGGCCTCACTCCACTCCTTGGCTCCAAGAGGTTTGTCTCTCTGATGCCTTGGCTTTGACACACCTTTTTCAATAGATCTGAGTTTACCAAAAAAAAAAAAAAAGATTTGAAACTTTGGAGGAATTGAAGAGCTTGATTCATCAAAAATTTTCATGATCTCCATCCAAATAAAAGAGTGATGGGTTGTTTTTTTGTTGTTACTTGGTCCCCAACCAAGCCCTCTCAAGTAATTCATTCACCAAAAAAATAGAACCTGGAAGATATCCTATGAAACAAAAACTTGTGGAATGCATGGGAAGTAATACGAAACAAAACGTAGGGCAGGATTTAATTAAAAACATGAAAAATAAAATATAACTTATGAATAAAGATAATATGCATGAGATGCATTTACTAATGGGGAGTGTCTCAATGACACCTCTATAGGTGTACTTAGAACTTGACATCTTTTAATTAACATTTTTCTTATTCTCAAACGGTTTTAAGATAGGTATATAAAAGAGTTTTTTTATTTTTTTAACAAGTTTAAAATGACATATCATTATGTCTTATCAAATGTGCCACGGTCATGCATATTTTTCGAGTACATATGCAAAATAACATTATTACCTCATTGAAAAAAAATTGTCATACTAATAGGGCAAAAAAAATTTAAGTTTACAAATTATTTGACACCTGAAGGGGTGTTAATAAAAAATTCCTTACTAAAATTTAAAAAAACAAAATGAATGACCATATATGTTAAATAAATTAGATAGAATTGAAGAGGAAAATATTTTTAGAGGGGTGAGAGATTGTGGGGCGTTTTTCAATTAATTTCCTTGATCAATAGATTTTGTATGGATTATTTAACAAATTTGATTAAATAAAAGACCCAATCAAAGAGTGGCGGTCAAACTCTTTTTTTGTTTTTTTTTGGAATTTGAAAAATGAAATTCAAAACAACAAGAGAATAGTAATAGGACTATAGTCTATAGGAGGGGGAGGATTTTGTATTTTGTATTCATCTCCATTTAGGGAAAAAGGTCAGCTTATTACTTATGTTAGAACAGGTGAGGTTAAAGGTGCCGAGCTTGTACTCTCTGTTTCTGGCCATTCCTTGATCAGTAAGCTCACCCCTCAATTGTATGAATTCGGACTCGTTGTAGGCAGCCTGGTCCATGAGGTAGTCTACCCGCTTTCGCATAAAAGAGACCTTCGAATGACTAAATAGAGATACCGGGGTGTCTCTTATTAATTTAATGACAAATGACTGCTCCCGTGATTTGGAATAGAATTTAGAATAAAGTAATATAATTATAATAATTTTAGGGAGAAGCATCATGAAATTGATTCTTAACTAGCGCATGGGTTAGGGTATGATTTGGTTTGGAAGCAGGCCTTCTTTTCGCACTATTACGGATACAAAAATAATGGGAAAAATGGGATTCAATTGTCAACTGCTCCTATTGGAAATAGGATTGACTACGGATTCGAGCCATAGCACATGGTTTCATAAAATCCTTACAATTTTTCCTACTATTTAGGCAGAATGCCGTCGCCTATTGTCACTAAGAAACTGAAAGAAACCTCAAAAACGGAAGAAAGGGGGCAAAGTGAGGAAGAAACAGATGTAGAAATAGAAAGAACTTCCGAAACGAAGGGGACTAAACAGGAACAAGAGGGACGTGCACCCTGTAGTTTTCTTCGTTTGTGTAAGGCCTGCTTTCTCCTTATTAGTAAATGGGGCTTGAGCGCTGGAACACTTGAACGATCGATTCTTCTTTTTTGTTTTTTGGTCCTATCCTTTACCTTTTTAATGAAACCGAAGGAGTGTCTCATTATGATCTGGATTGCATCCTTATCAATAATTTTGATTACTTATCTTATCCTTTCCTCAGAATCGACCCGCTATTGCTATAACTATGCGATTGCTATCGATTCTTATCAACGAAAGACGGGGTTAACTGAGGCTGTTCAAACAGGCATAGGTTAACTAAATGGTATTCCCATAGCAATTGGGGTTACGGATTTTCAGTTCATGGGGGGTAGTATGGGATCCGTAGTAGGCGAGACAGCGCTGTGATCGATTGGAATGGATTTCGATCAACAATTTCTTCAACCCAAAAAGACAGAAAGGAGGTCACGATGGAACATGGATCGCAATAAGGAGACTTACCAGCTGTAAGTACTGTGGTCCTCGGGATGAGGGTTCCTCAGCCTTATGGGCAACATGGGTTTGATATATATATATATATATATATATAGGATGGATAATAGATGATATTATCAATGTATAATATTGATAAATGGGGGATTAGGATCATGCATTAAAATATGCTAATATAATGTGAAGTCGCCACCTAGGGTTAGGGTCTAGGACCCATTAAGTGTAGCCCTATCCGTTGTGAACGGAATCGGGCTATATGACTCCATATGGTCTGATCAAAGGTTTGGATAAGGGGTCAGGTTACGAGTGTGGGAAGGTGTTAGGCACCCACCTTGCCTGGCCGAAGCCGGTCTCTCTGTATTAGATGCTACATAAAGATGAATGTTCTCTCTCTTTTATTACGGGGATGGGGGATATTATGAACTACATTCAGATGCTATGAATTGAACTAAAAAATAATAAACTACATTACATATATGAGAAATACAGACTAAAATGATGAAATACTAAAGGACTACATTGAATCAACAAGAATGCAGTAATTATACCTGTATGGTTGTATTCCCCTGGCTCAGGGGAGATAGACGAATGGATTGACGTTGATTCTTTCTGGGCAGAGTAACGGCTCTTTCAAATAATTTGGAGAGGAGAAAATAGACAAAATAACGTCTGAAATAAAGGGGTTTTGATGGTTATCCGTGCACTGACGGGATAACAACGCCTAAGAGCAGGAGTGCTCTATGCTCGAAAGGATAATCAAAGGATCTATCCACAACCAAGAAAATTTCACTCACTCACACTCTCATAAGAGAAAGGAGAGAAAAGAGGGTAAAAAAATGAGACAAAGAGGGTGGAAATCACTTGGGGAGGGTCTCTCTACCCAAAATTGCTTTTAAAATGAGGGAGGGGGACCATCCTATTTATAGGGAGGGATCCCCTCTCTCTCCTGGCCAGATAAGTCTTCCACGATGCCATGTGTGACGTCAGCAAGCTGATGTTACACCCTCTCATGGCGCCATGGCAATCCGGTATACATCCCCACGCTCCTGTGGGAAGGGGTCTCCTTCCCACAGCGCTATGAGGGCGTAGTGCCATTTTTTCTTATTTTTGGGTCTAAAATGGGTCATTTTGTGCTCAGCATAGTTCTTGGTCTTATAGGTCAGGTATCTTGGGTTTAGAAAGAGGGAGAGTGCGTCGTCCATCATCCATGTCCCGTTGTCATCATCGCCAATTAGGGGGTGACAAAAATCAGTGTCTACAGTTTGCCCCTCTTTGGCAGAGGCCTGTGCCAACAGCCGAAGGGTAAAGACAAAAGGCCGACTAATTTTGTCACCAAGAGCATGTACTGCTGACGCTTTGCTCCAAGGCGACAGAGTTGCTAAAAACAAACAACTAATCACGATGAAATCTTTCGATAATCCTTAAAAGAAAAACTCGAAAAAACCAAATCTCTATCTTGTGAGCATTGCTCAATCAAATTTTGAGGGTGATAAGGTACCGCTCGATCGAAGATCTAGATAAGGCACCACTCGGCCCAAAGATCAAATTTGAGGGTGATAAGGCACCGCTTGACCAAAGATCTAAATAAGGCACCACTCGGCCCAAAGATCAAGATAAGGCACCACTCGGCCCAAATTTCAAGATAAGGCACCACTCGGCCAAAAGATCAACTTTGAGGGTGATAAGGCACCGCTCGACCAAAGATCTAGATAAGGCACCACTCGGCCTAAAGATCAAATTTGAGGATGATAAGGCACCGCTCGACCGAGATCTAGATAAGACACCACTAGGCCCGAAGATCTAGATAAGGCACCACTCGGCCAAAAGATCAAATATGAGGGGCTCCACTGGGGATAGAATTTTGAGGGTGATAAGGCACCACTCAATCGAAGATCTAGATAAGGCCCCACTCGGCCCAAAGATCAAATTTAAGGGTGATAAGGCACTGCTCGACTGAAGATCTAGATAAGGCACCACTCGACCAGACTTGCCAAACAGGCGGTTAACCGTGATGAAATCTTTTGATAAACCGATTGATCTTGATTGGGAGCAAAAGGACTCGATTGATCTTGATTGGGAGCAAGAGGACTCGATTGATCTTGATTGGGAGCAAGAGGACTCGATTGATTTTGGTTGGGAGCAAGAGGACTCGATTGATCTTGGTTGGGAGCAAGAGGACTCGATTGATCTTGGTTGGGAGCAAGAGGACTCGATTGATCTTGGTTAGGAGCAAGAGGACTCGATTGATCTTGATTGGGAGCAAGAGGACTCGATTGATCTTGGTTGGGAGCAAGAGGACTCAATTGATCTTGATTGGGAGAAAGAGGACTTGACTGATCTTCATTGGGAGCAAGAGGACTCGATTGATCTTGATTGGGAGCAAGAGGACTCGATTGATCTTGATTGGGAGCAAGAGGACTTGATTGATCTTGGTTAGGAGCAAGAGGACTCGATTGATCTGATCTTGATTATGAGCAAGAGGACTCGACTGAGCCTGGCGCTAACATCTTGAACAAGAGTTAGTATAATTCATGATGCATGAGAATTTTTCCTCAATATTTAGGGTTTTTGCCATTTTCAGGGCCTTTCTTGAAAAAAAACTTTTTAGGTTTTTTTTTTTTTTGCTCTATAGGGTAAGACCCTCCTTATGCCGAAGAAATATTGTGGCACAGAGAAGGTGCTCGCATGGTATAGACATCATTCTGTCGATGATGGCATGTGGAAAGCCACTCTTTGATCAATCTAAGACAATGGTATGACGTACTTATAGCCGATCTGGCTGACCTATGGAATGACACACTCCAGTCATTCCGAGGGAAAGATATGGTTTCAGTGAGGGACAGGTCTCATCTGAAAGGCTATTCACAAGTTTTGACAATGGTTGGATGATAAAATTATCGGCAAGTGCAGAAGTGGTCAAGAGATCACGATGATCAGACCATACATGAGTCCGGTAGTGACCGGATAAAATAATGATTTAGATGATAAATTGGTCATGGGTTTAGACAAAAAAGGATCAATTTGTACTTGAGTACAATGGATATCGAAAGATTCATGGGATGATCGAACTACACGCGAGTATAGTGAGGATCCAAAAGTTTAATGATTAACTTGTACACGAGTACAAGGAGGATCAGATAATGGATCAATCTTGTACACGAGTACAATAAGGATCAAATGATGGATCAATCTGTACATGAGTACAATGGAGACTGAAGATTCACGGGATGATCGATCTACACACGAGTATAGTGAAGATAAAAAAAATGTTAATGATTAATTTATACACGAGTACAAGAAAAATCAAATGATGGATCAATCTTGTACACGAGTACAAAGAGGATCAAGATGATGGGTCAATGAGTACAATAGAGACTGAAAGATTCATTGGGTGATCGAACTACACGCGAGTATAGAGAGGGTTAGAAAGTTCAATGATTAATTTGTACACGAGTACAAGGAGGATCAGATAATGGATCAATCTTGTACATGAGTACCGTGGGGTGACCGAACTACACACGAGTATAGTTAATCAACAGAGACCAAAGATTCATGGTATGATTGAACTATACATGCAAGTAGAGTGAAGGTCAGAAAGTTCAACAATTAACTTGTACGCGAGTACGAGAAGGATCAAATGATGGATAAATCTGTACACGAGTACAACAGAGATCGAAAGGTTAATGAGATGATCAAACTATACACGAATATAGCAAGGATCAGAAAGGTCACAGAGTGATCAAACTATACATGAGTATAGTGGGATTGAAAAAAATCAATGAATGATCAAGCTATACACAAGCATAGCAGGGTTCAATAGGGTCAAAGGTTCAATCAATTTGTACATGAGTACAGCTGAGACCAGAAGATTCAAATGGTAATCGAACTATACACGAGTATAGCAGGGATCAAAAGGATCAAATTGCACGAGAGTGCGGAACCATACATGAATCTGGTATAATCGAAAGATCAAACTAACAGTGATCCAATAAACCAAATGCATATGAGTGCAGAAGTGGTTAAGGACTTGGTTAAACTATACATGGGGCCAAATCATTGGAGATCGAGTTGTACATGAATTCAACAGTAATCAGATAGTTCAACTGCACGTGAGTGTAGTGCATGTGAGTGCAGGAAGTACGAGGGTCCAATGGAACTAAATGATCAGAGCCCAGACTGTATACGAATTCTGTCATGATCGGCTGAGTAGGTTGCATGCGAGTGCAACGAAAATGAGAATTCAGATAGCATATGATCAAGACATTGGTCAGGAAAATGCAATCCTATGCATGTGTAGCCATGGAAAAGCAATCCAATGCCAATTATGTCATGCAAAAAGGGAATCACAGTCCTAATGCAAATTATGTCATGCAAAAAGGAAAACACAACCCTATCCAAGTAATCAATACAAGCAAGTGAAAAGTAATCACATACAAACATAGACACTTACCAGATATTCTCCATTTTTGTGTTGCACAACACTTGTCCTTCATAAAAGCTTAGTGCACAATTATACGTTACCAAAAACCTTGATAGAGAAATCTAAGATTCATTCAAACAAAAAATTTTATTTTTTTTAATTTTATTATTATTATTATTTTTTTTTGTTTTTTAAAAACCAACTTCATTTGTGAGAGAAATTTATTTTGAAAACTTATGGTTATTCACATTCTAGCTCAGTAATGCACAATTCCACATAGGCATATTATTCACATTCCGTTACACACGTAGACTCGTCAAACATCGCTTATCCAACATCGAACGGGTGTGGGGTGAATTTTTGACAAAGCGAATCAAAGGGTTAAATTGAGAGAATGTGTATGAACAAGATGGGTGGATAGGTCATTCTTCCCTCCCTTCATGGAGAGTCATGGCAGTTTATCCCAGACAGTATCATCCTTCTCTGCTTGTACGTTCATTTTGTATTTTAGGCTGAGACTCTTCATGATTGGGAGTCGTTCCTCATAGACAACATGCCCCTTTAATTTCACATGCTCTTGCCTGGTGGATTGCTCCAAAAAAAAAAAATCTTTTTCCTTATGCTCATTTGTCCTTTTTATCTTGGATAGGGATTGCCCCAGTGATAAGTTAATTCTTCTGGTCGTCTTACTGGTTGAGAGGGTGAGTACAATGCTGCTGGCGTTTAATCCCCTAATCATCTCTTCAGAAATCTTCATGATCTTGGTAGACGTGCTTCTTTTTCTTCACATCATTGGATCGCATCAAAGAGAGAGGGATACTAGTGGGAAAAGGGAAAAAGTAGAAATATGATAGATATGATGCAAGTGAACAAAAATGAAAAGTTGTACATGGACGAATGGAAAACTGTACATGTGGGAGGACCGAACTTGATTATTACTTCATTAAGTTGCCTACGTACCCCAAATAGGGATTAGGTCGAACGTAGTTCAGGACAAAGATGCCTTAATATCAAAGCCTTGATGATTAAGTTCCATCATAGCTGGGTGAGCTTGAAGCTGTGGACGAGAGTCTCATCACCATTTGGCCCGGGAGGGCTTTACTAGGTTATAATGGGGCTTAGGACTGGGTTCCAAAGGATGGTAAATGCTCAAATATGCCCCTAGGGTCTAACCATGACTCGACACTTCTACTCCCAAAACTTTACCAAGATTCTGGTAATTGAATTTGTTGAGGAATTTCTTCTTTTTTAATAATGTAATCAAGAAGTTTGGCAATCCTTCTCGTGTCTCGATTGAAGACTTTGGTAATTTTAATCCTGATAATTTTGACAATATTGTCTCCGAAGGAAAAGTGGCTATTTTTGCCCCATGGTCTAAGTGCTCCCAATTATTTGCATTGCCTTGAGCCAATGCATCCTCTTTTCTCTTTTTTTTCTTTTTTTTTTTTTGGCTCTCTCCTTTTTCTTTTTCTTTTTTTTTTTTTTTTTTGCTGTCATTTTTTTTTAACCTTTTTCTCTTTTTATTTTTTTATTTTTTTTGCTCTTTTATTTTGAACCCTCATTTTTTTCTTTTTGAGATTGGCCCAATTTTGATTGTGGAGACGGAGCTATTCTCTTTTTTTTTTTTCTGCATCATTCGAAAACGTATTGCCCTTGTGACATTTTACTTCACCGAGAGACCTCTTCCGGTTAGACCTTAGAAGCCAATGAGACATTTTGATGAGCAAGAGGACATATGAATAATGAGGTGTGGGTGGGCCAAAGTGAATTTTTTTTTTTTTTTTTAAAAGGGAACGGCTAAGGCACAACTGGGGGACTAGCGGATTTTATTGTCTCAAGGTCTATTTGAGATGACTAGCGGTCAAAGGGGGCCTCCCTTAACAGGCTTTATGAGATGAAATCTTCATCCAGGCTTCCGACTCGTTGGAAAGGGATCAGATGTATGGAAAACTCCAGATCTTTGACCATCAAGACTTTGACATTGGAAAGAAGGGTAGTAATTTTTTTTTTTTAAAACTAGCAATCATGAGATCATCATAAACTATTATTTGGATGAAAGAGAAAAGAAAGAGAACGAGTAGATGGACGAGAGAACATATTCATTGACGGCTAATGGAAAATACATGGTGGATGAGTTTACAGAAGGAAATTTGACTGAATGAAAAGACCTAAAGAACTAAGGGATGCAGACCCGATGATGTCTTCAATGCGATCCTGTCTACACAAGAGTGAAGTACTGTTACTGCTTTGTCACGGGACTATGCAGTTTGTACCATTAAAAATGCCCTTCTAACCAGAGCTGGGTATTGAATCCATTTTAAGTTGGCCAACGAAAGTGATACTCATCAAGTTAATGACTATAGTTTAACGCCTTTCGGTGATAGTGATGTCCTCAATCAGTGTCTGCCCCTGTTCCATCGGAGGAATACGAAAAACTTTCTTTGGCGATTCTACCACTTTGTAGGCTGGCAATGTAAAAGAAATATTCACTTTTAAAATTGGCGGTAGCATCAAAAGGATTTTCCCATAATCCTGGAGGAATATGCTCCTTAGGGACTCCGTTAATCTCACACAAATGATTCCTTATCTTCTCCCAATCATCCTTTTTGTATCCTCTATTAAAGAAATCCACCAAATTGAATGTTGTACCAAAATGAAAGGTGCAGTGAGGTTGACGCATGATCAGATTCGCATTTGGTTCTTCTCGCGACTCCTGCATCCAATAAGGGTTATGGAGGGTATAGAGGACATTCCATTTTGCACACCTGAATATTTGCTCGAGCCATTGAGTCTGTGTCTGAAACCGAAGAAGGAATTTCATTGTGTTTGGCCGAGGAGGAATAAATTCTGGATGCAATTCGTCCTGGCTCATATAGGTCAACAATTCTGGAACACGAAAGCTGAATGCTACCACGTACCTTTCGCAAAGGTATAAAAGGAAACAAAGGGCTTTAGTAGACAACTGGTAGAGGTCTCTTATCCCGAAGATATTGAAGAAAGGATAATCTGGATGGACAGGAAGTCCTCGGAGGTCGTCATTCCCACGGTTGAGGAGAGTAATTTCATGAAACAAATTCAGGCAATCTTCACTCCTTGATTGTAAGACCTGATGCATTATCTGTTCTTGGAGATGGAAAGGTAAAAGGTCAATCCGATATTGCAATCCTGCCAAAACCTCTTTTTCCTTGATCTCTTCATGGCCTTCAAACCCATTGAGCTTGGTCATATCAGTTGTTGAAGGAAGACAGGATTCATGAACATCCTAGGCGAACATCATTGATGGAGACTTTTGACATGTCACTACCTCTTCTAAAGGAACCGACAAAGCTTGGATCAAGGAAGTGGGATCAAACCCTTCTAAATCTTCTTCGAGGGCATTGATTGTCTGATTAACAGATTGTTGTTTTGCCCCTGGCTTGAATTTTCCTGCTTCTAGCAGGTCTTGGATAGCATGCCCGAGTGCAATGCATTCAGCAGTGGGGTGACCCTCTTGGGTGTGATAGTCACAGTATTGATCTGGATCATACCAAAATGGTGGAGGATCCCAGACCGATCGCGGAGGAACCGTGCCCAGAAGTCCCAGTTTCTTCAATTCAGCATATACAAGAGACCTAGCCGCACCCAAATCGGTGAACTCACGTTGTCTTGAATTTGCCATATTTGCCTCCGAATTTTGGCTTTGATATTGCATTGTGTGGCTATACTGGCCATATGCCTTTCTGAATAATTTGTCTTCAATACGCTTCCCTACGGCCATTAGCTCTTCAAAAGTCTTGAGGTATTGGTAGTAAAGGCAATCGTGATATTCTCCGTGCAGATTCTCTAGGATCATCTCCACCTATTTTGCTTCTGTCGGGCGATTCCACATCTTTACGGCATTCTCTCTAAACCTCATAATGAAATTGTAGAACCCTTCAATAGGCCCTTGCCTTAGGGCCCGTTTGGTAACACTTCTGTTTCTTGTTTTTGATGTTTTTCTGTGCTACTGGCACAGAAAAACGGAATCTACCATTTGGGTGCACCGATCTGTTTTTATGTGCCAATGAAACAGACCGGGTAAAAAACAAACACAAAAACACGTTTTGTCGAAACAAGGAATTCTTTGTTTCTTCACTTTTGAAACACTTCAGTTGAAACAAAATAAGGACTTTTTGCAAATCTGTGCCCGATAAAATCTTGGACACTAGCGAGAAGTGACTTTTTACCCAAGCAACGTCGTCTTCTCCATTTGTGAAGATCCGAAGGTCTCCTCCAGTCTGCGACATCGTCTTCCGTCGCTATTCAGGTAAATCCTGTTCTTCTTCTTCTCCTCCACTTGTAGCTTCTTCTTCTTCTCTACAACTTTTACTTCTCCTTCTTCCTCTGCGTAGCATCTTCTCCTTCTTCCTTTGCGCAGCTTCTTCTTCTTCTGCTTCTTCTTCTTTTAATTTTTTTGCTTGCAATTTATAGCATTGTACTCTGATTTTTGCAGAAACCTTTAAAATCCAAGGCTTTGAAGGTAAAACCCCTCTCCTGCGAAGGTCTACTCACAAGCCCTGACCTTCCACATACCGATTTAATCTCCAGAAGGTAAAACCCCTCTCTGCTTCTTCCTATTTGTCAAAAAAAAAAAAAAAAACCACATCTTTTGTTTGATTTTTTTTGTCTTCCGATTTGGTTCTCTGTTTTTTGTTTTTTGTTTTTTTTTTTTTGGTGCAATGTTAATGGAAGTTTGTGTAATGTTTAATGGAAGTGTTCAGATATGGTTCTCTGAGGAAAATCTAAGGCCGTGTTATTGTTTTTTTGTTAGTCATGGCCATGGTATTGTATCTTGTGCAGCTCTATTCTCTGTTTATTCATACAATAACCTTCTGTCATAGATTAGTTCATGTGATAATCTGTACAGAGCATGATAAACTTGAAATAATCGTTCTTTTAAGAACTTTGGGTGAATTGGAAAAAAAAAAAGGAATACAAGGGTCTTGCAACTAATGCCTTCATAATTACCCCAAAAGCTATTGTAGTAGGTTCCCCTTTCTTCTTCTTTATTTTTTCTTTGGAAAGGGGGTTTGAGAAGGGGTGTATAAACCAACTCATCTGTTGCGGATAATTTCATTTATTATTTCAGACTTCAGAGTTCATAGCTCAAATTCCTTGGTCTTCAAGAGATTCTATTTCAAATTTTTAGAAATGAGAAACCAAAATGGAATGCACCAGCCTGGTTTATTCCATAGCAGGTTACTATTCTACCACAAAAGAACAGGGGCTTATGTTAACCATGTGCTTACAAAATTTATAATTCCTATTAAATGTTGGCCCCCTCTACCTTGCAAAGAATTACACAACAATAATTCTATTTGATCATCATTTATTGATTCCTTTATTTTGATGTTATATATTTCATAAGGAAATGGGAAAAAAAAATTCATTAGATTAGAATCTAACTAACAAACTCAGAGATTTCGTTCGGTTTCAACTGAAATTTAGTACCATGGCTGGAACTCATTGATTAAGAGAAAGAATCTCATCAATTTTCTCTTGACCCTAGAATCCTTCTCTCATATACCATGAGTTCATGTGAGCTTGGGCAGCTGCTAAGAAAGAGACTTTCCCTGCAAGAATCCAGGTTATCATGATAATATGGAATCCTCCTGACAAATTCATTCCACCTAATGATATTGCCTCAACTTGGATTCTATTTTCTTCTGAGATTTGGAGTTGCTTTGGTGGCTCCTTGCAGACCTCCTAATGTAAGACCAAGTCACAGTGATCTAGTCCCAAGCAGGACCTCAATAATTATACCCAAACAGGTTCTAAGTTCAGACTTACAGTCAATAATATAAACCCAAATCAGATTTGTAACAGTAAAAAGTTTAACTCAGGGAAAACAGTAGGTACACTACAAGAAATTGGGCCTACGACGGCGTTTTTAAACGCCGCTATAAGTCCAAAAAAGCCGTCATAGGATATAATGGCGTTTATAATTTGTGCCGTTGAAATGTCGGCGAAGGTACCGCGTTTTTACCACGCGTTTTTTAGTGTGACTGTGTATGTACCTTTTTGCGGCGTTTTTCAATAAATGCCGGAAAATTACTACAACGGCGTTTTCATAAGTGTCGTGATAGGTATTGAATTTCTTTTTTTTTCGGCATTTTTCAATAAACGACGGGAAAAGTGTATTACAACGGCATTTAAAAAGTGCCGTGATAGGTGTTGAGTTTATACTTTTAGCGGCGTTTTTTTACAAACGCCGCTATATGCATTTAAAAAAAATAAAATTATTTCTATATTCAATCCATTAACCTGTTTCAAAGATAATAGATTCATCATGTCACCTATTTTTATATCCAAACCAAATTCATATATAAAACAGAGATATACCTCATCAAATACCCTACCCATTTCATATTCGAAGTGCATCCACAAAGATGGGATGAAATAAGAGATTTAAGTAAATATATCCAAGTCATGTTAAAGTCTGATATATTTAAAAAGCAATGGATTGAAACAGAGATTAAGTGATCAATAGTCCAAATTAAACTCAAATCTGACCCATTTATAAGCAATAGGTAGAAACAAGGACTGGAGCAAGTAATTATCCAAATCAATAGACTAAAACAGCGTGTCCTTTTATGCACAAATTCAAAATTCATCACAGATCATCTAAAAAGAATTTGGAGTTTGAGATGCTCAAGTCTAATTGATGCCTTAACACACTTGAGGGGATTGTAATCTAATAATTGATGGTATATCTCTAGAACTGTCAACAGTACAGTTATAATTGCCTCTTCTTACAAAGATGATTACTTTAACCATAGCATTTCAAGATTCCTAAATCATGTGGATGTACCTGAGGAGCACTGCCAAAAAGATCGTCCGGAGTAGATCTGCACAGCAGGGTAAAGTCTACATCATCAGCATTAACTTGAGTCATTTGAAGAGCTCTCTTTGCTGCCTCAACAGCCAAACCCGTCAATCTATCTTTTCCTACCAAGGCACAAGTTAAACCAAGAAATTCAATATTTTCATATGTAGACTATCATAACCTATTAAGTATCAAATAAGCTTCCCCTTACCCAAAAAAAAAGCAAGTAAGCTTCCCAATGATTGTTCACTATGTAAAACATGAAAAAGAAAAAGAAAGAGGGAAGTCTGAATGGTGGGTATCAACAGCCAGCAGCATTCCCATAGTTATTTGAGATCTGAAGATTGTGAGGATGAGGCTACCTGAAAGAACTCATCTTTTAAGAATCCCAATGCAAATAGAAATCCTTTCATCCATACTTACCATCTAGCAAGCCCAATTTCCAATACCTTTCATCATGAGAAACAAGACTCATGATATGCATTTTGTGGCACATCCAACATACCCCCAAAGATCTGAAAAACACACCCACACAAGTCACATGATCTGATTTTACAACCCCATCCCCAAAATCACCAAACACACACACACATGAGCTCGACTAACTACAATGCTTAGCAAAAGCTTCATCAATTTCATTAGAAGTAAAATCACAAATTTGTTGTCATATTACAATATAGAATTATAAAATAAAGTACAAATTGTAAAAGAGCAATCTTACCGTTGTGCCGAGGCTAACCCTCTTACATTAGCATCTTCAAGTACCCAATCCAATTCTTCAAGCTTAGGAGATAACTATGACATGAAATGCTACCAATTTCTCATGATCATGCTGTATTTCCTAGAAATTTACCAAACTGTTATAGTCAACTTCAGTTTCAAATTAGTTGTAATGTGGTCATCCCTTACCTGCCATTTCTTGACAAAAAAAGTAGAGAAATCACATGCCTTGGTTGAAGAGGAAGGGAAAAAGAAGAAAAGAAACAAAAAAATGTCCACCACGCCTATCCATGAAGCTTTTCAAAATCCAACATAACTAATCATCCTTGTTCCTATGACTTGACCCATTCTAATGTAATTCCATTATTCATGTAGAAGGCTGTGGGCCTTTTAGTTAAAAACATGCCATGTTTATGCATGTAGAAAGGAAAGAACTCAATCTTCACATACAGAATAATAAAGTAGAAGACAACTAGGAGGAATAGTTTCTGCTTTATATCCCCTTCTCTAATGTGACCAATTCCCCAAAGGAAACTCTAAGAAAGATGAAGAGAAATAGAGAGGTTAGGTTTAGAAGAACAAAACAGAATTTTTTTAGTTTCTTGATCCAAGAGCTCCAAACAATTAGATTAAAACCCTAAAGATGGAAATGGAAGAAAACATATTTAAACATTTATGGGACCCAATACCAACCCCCCATACACCACTATTCCCAAACTGAGATATCCACTGAAATTTCTTGATTCCAAACCTCTCAAATCCAACAGAATAAATAATAACTTACCATATTCCTGTCAACCCACGTCAAGCTATATATCTCTTCACCATATTCATAGTTTCATTCCTGCAAGCAACACTTAGAGAGAGAGAGAGAGAGAAAGAGAGAGTCTACAAAAGAGGGCAATATATTACAAACCAGGTTATGTATGTACAAAAGAGAAAATCTATTAAACTTTCTTATAAACATCAAACATATCTCTCTCTCTCTCTTTGTAACTCCATCTCTAATTTACAATCAACCTGTAATGGTTGACAATGTTCTCATAATATGTTCATAAGTATGAATATAAAAGCAAGTTATGTCTATAAACTATCTCTCGATTCCGGGTTCAAAATCATACTAACCTAATTAGTAACAATAAACCAAAGAAAACCTAAAGGAAATGAAATTAAGCAGATCAATACATAATGAGTAGAAAACAAATAAGATTTAACCTACAAAAGTCTCCGAAAATTGATCAAATGCGAGAGAGAGAGAGATTAGCAACTAACCTTTTTCCCGTGAAGAGAGGTGGAGCTCTTAGCTAGAGACGAAGTCGGGGTTTGTTGCTCCCCTACCATGGCTGTTGAGAGGAAAGATTAGGAATGAGGATTTTAATTAATAACTCAAAAATGCGAATTTGTTGATAAGAATCAAAGGCATGCGAAAATGAGCATCCAAGTCCAATGCGAAGGGTTGCCCAGGTCATCACGCAATCTGTCCCACTTAAGTTTGATCCGAATCAAAGATAATAAGAGAATTATTCATATAGTTCAAGTTCTAACAAAAATGGGAGATAAAAATAGTAAGACAATTATTCAAATAGTTCAACCCCGTGAGGGGAGAGAGATTAGTGAGATGAACTCTTGCAAGTTGGAATCTATTTATACACACAAGCCTCAAGTTTGATCGGGATTAAAGTTCATACAAATAATGATTGAGAAAGGGAACCAATTGTCTAGAGGTTGGATGGCTTTATACGATGGTAAAGATCCTTGGGTAGCATCCATTTACTTTGCATCCCATATTTTAAATATGAAGAGATTTTCCAAAGACTAGAAGGAAAAACACGAATTTAACACATGCCCTTCTTAGAGAAACTTCAAAACTGTACATAAGAAGATAACACAGTCACCATGCTCATTCCGAGCTAGTTGATCACCAAAATACAACATTACAATGTACAAAGAGACGAGAAAAAAGGGGGGAAAAATCCAACCAACTGACAACTGAACTCTTACTCCAAAAACGAATACATTTCGTACATAGAATGCAAGCTATAGAGACAAAGAAGAGACCTAATTATCCAAGGAACTACGCTCATAACTTGTCAAATAAGTACACCTATACATAATGCAAGATACGAGAGACAACAAACAATTTATCAATGCAAGCATTATGTATCACTAGAATAATGCATTTGTGATGGCTATAGTTTCACCAACTATATAGTAGGATTTGTTACATTGTTGAGGTTTTAATGGTTTCACTCTTAAACTCTAACAAGAGTTTCTAACCCCAAAAAAGGAAGAAGAAGAGAAAAAAAAAGACATCCACAGAACTAGTAATTAGAGCTAGGTAATTTCTAATAATGATTAGAATTCAGAACCAAACAAGATATCAAAAATCTAACATCCTAAACACAATTAGAAACAAATAGAACAAAGATGAAAGTAAAACCTATTCTATTTTCTTTTTCCCCACCTTTGTTTGATCAAAACAAATCCAAATTAGCTCAAATTCTAGTGTTTTCACTTTTCACCATCACATCACCAACATAGACACATGTTCATACATATATAAACTACATACACAGAATGAATCGAAGCAAAATGAAGTTGTTATTCCTCAAATGTCTGCATAGAGCTTTGCTTCAAAAAACTGCTCAAATGGGTTCAACAAAGAAACAGTGGAAGTGGTTCTTTGCTTAGAGGTTTTGGCAGTTCTTCATTAAGTGGTCCTAAATCGACAGTCTCACTTGACTGCTAATTTTAGGGCCAATTTTGGAGGTGGTGGGGTGAAACATTGTCACGAGATGGAAAATGAAAATCATCTCCAAGATCTAATGAATTCTCTAGCAAATGGTGGCTCCTCCATTTTTGGAGCTGCTTCAGGAGGAATCCCTACCTTTGGAGTGAATTGCAATAGTGGTGGACATGAACAAGAGACCAATTTTGGTGGATTCAATACAAACGAATGTCATTGGAATAACAACACCATCAGATACCAATTTTGGAAACATGGAAGAACCCAAGTTGCATCAAAATCTTATAGTGACACTCCCATTACAAAGCACACAGAGATAGAGAGAGACAGAGAGAGATTCCTTCATGCACCTTCAAAGGTGGAAAAGAAAAAAAAAGAAATCTTGGGTGGTTTCTTCAGTTTCCTCTTTAAAAAAGAAAGTGTCCTACCTGCTACCTAATAGTAAAGAATATATAAATGGTGAATTTGAATTCTATGGGATTGGGTTGGGTTGACATTCTGTGAAGACACAAAACCACACTTCTCCTATTGTCACACTTCTCCTATTGTCTTTCTACGTTGACTCCTATTCACTAGAATGGCATCTCTCCACTCCACTTCTCTCCTCTCCCCTCCTCCACCTCTTACCATCCTTTTAAGTTTTATAAGTTTTATCCATCTCTTTAACTGCTCTACTTTATATTGATTGCTTGCTGAAATGTCAACAGCTTCTCTTGGGGTCTCAATCTTTCTCCTCCTCTCCTTTTTCCTGAATTGACTCAATCATTGACAGAGAAGTTAGTGGAGGTCGATCGACTCTATCCATAGTCCATACGACCATACCCAATAGTATTAGTACTTGTAGTATGATAATATCAACACCTCACAGGCCATAAAGCTCTATAAAGCTCCATAAAGCTCATGCCCTCAAAGAGATGCCGCCGACAATCCCATTAGAATTCCGAAATCAAACCCATCTTTTTTGTGCTTAAACGAAGCAAAAGAATCGAATGAACGAAGACGGAAGAGAGAAGTAGAAAATACTCTCCTCCCTTAAAGATCAAAATCACATGTTCATACATATATAAACATAAGTAAATCCAAAGATAAACACAGAATGAATCGAAGCGAAACAGAGAGAGCAGGGAGAGAAAGGAGAGTTTAAGATAAAAAAAAAATTTAAAAACAACGAATTAACTACGAAACCTAAACAAAAGAATTTGGACAAAAACTTGAAATACTAACAACGGATCAAACACAAGAACTAACACTTTCTCGACGAATCAAAACATGTAAGTAAAAAGGAGAGAAGAAGGGTTCAATGGGATCAAACCTTGTGGGACTTAGAGAATTGGTGTCGCCGATTCACCATTGCTCTGTGCTTTGAAAGGGATTTCGAGAAGTTTGACGGTTGAGGGGAAAAAGATTTGAGAGAACTTTGAGAGAGAGATGGAAAGAGCGGGGAAACGAAAATGTTTTTGAGATGGAGATGGGAAGCACGGGAAGTGAAAAGATTTTGGGGTTTTTTATCGCTGCAAACTATTACTTTATACGGCGTTTATCTATAAACGCCGTTGTATTGTGACATACAACGGCATTTCTTTGAAAACGCCATTACAAAAATATTAAACCATTATTAAATAGTAAACTACAAAGGCGTTTGTTTAAAAACCGCCGTGGAAACTAGTTTATTTAACGGCGATTGTGATAAACGCCGTTATATATGCATATATGACGGCGTTTAAACCCATACGCCGTTATACCTTTATATATGACGGCATTTTTAATAAAATGTCGGTATATCTTCACATATGACGACATTTGTAAAATATGCCGCAATAACTCAACCCAAAGTGCCGCCATTGCACCAATTTCTTGTAGTGGTATTCAAACCCTAAATAGGGATCAATCACCAACCAAGAGTAGGTCTCTAAGGGTTGGTCAAACCCTGTAATTCGCAGACCAGAGGGGTTACAAGTTGCTGAGATATTGCAAACTAATGAAATTAGGAACTAGGTTCAGAATTAGAAGGTTAAGGAATAGGACACTAGCTAGCAGATATGCTTCAAACTTGGGTCGAGTGGAGTTCTCCAGGGGAAAGAATAACCTTTCTAATATGGTTCAGACCAGATGCATGCCTGCAGAAATACAATCACCCAAAGTTGCAGCAGAGTTGAAGTGGGTGAGTGTGTGTAGGAGCAGCAAGGGGTGGGTGAGTGTGTGAGTTTGTGAGAGTGTGTAGGGGCAGGAAGGGGGTGGGGGTGAGTGTGAGTGTGTGAGTGTGTGTAGGAACAGTTCAAGCTTTTAAGTGAAATGGTACCAAACCCTTGAGAATCACATGTAACCAATTTAGATCTGATGTAGCTTTCATCTCCAATTATTTTTCATTAGATTCTCCCTCTCACCCCTTTACTTATCTCAGTAATTTGCACCCCCAATCTCATACCCGTACTCTCCTACAAATTCTACTTGTTAGGTCTTTAGCTCAAATTGGTAGAGCGCATGTCTCAAGCATGTTCTAAGGGGATAGTGGTTCGAATCCGCCAAGAACTTTTTTGGATATTCATATATGATAATGGTGGATATTTTCATTTTAATTTTAAGTAAGTTTAGTCAAGTAATGGCATTTCTGTAATAATTCATTAATTTGGTAAAAGGTGTTTCAGAATAGATTTTACCAAACAGATTTGTGTTGTTTTTCTGTTCTAAAAACATTTCTGAAACATGTTTACCAAACACCATTTTAGAGCCTAGAAACATGTTTCTAGCATAGAAACAGAAAAAAATGATAAAGGTGAAAAACAACTATCCTGGAACAGAAGCGTTACCAAACAGGCCCTTAGTGTCTCCAACTCTCTCCGTGTGACATCCACTTCAGTGTTATATGAGTACTGCTTTGTAAAGGCTCTTACCATTGTTGACCAAGTCTGAGTCTGTGCCTGATCTAACTGTGTCAATCATCGCAAAGCAGGTCCAGCAAATGATTACAGAAAAGTCTGCCCCATTTGATTTTCCGTTAGGCCCCAAGATTTAGTCACTGCAGCAAAGATTTTGAGGTGAGCTTTAGGATCAACTGAACCATCAAATGTATCCAATTTCCATTTGACGCCTTCGGGTATCTTTCCTTCAGGGAAGAACACCAAGTTATCTTCAGGCTCCTCGTAAATCGTGTCCTTGGTAGCAATTTCAAGCTTTTCAACTTTCTCCCTCATCATGCGCTCCCTTTCAGTCTCGGGATACTCCTGAGTTACGTTGATCACGGCATCTTCTTCCTCCATCATAATCCTGGTGGGTACCCTAGGCACTATCTGGACTACTCTGCAAGTCATAGGCTGAGCATGCTCCGGCTCCCCGAAAGTAGGTATTGTGCCTCCTTGGGACATGTCTCGTACTGTTTGCAAGATTTACACCATAAATTGCTTCATCTCTGCCACCTCAGCCTGTAATTGGTCCATTTGTCGACCTAACCGTACTTCGGGTGGGTCACTGCCTAACGAATCCATGGTGATTTTATCTAGGAAAAGCCTGATCGAACTCTGCCTCACGATGTTGGGTGGAGAAGGGGAAGTCCTGAACACCTTTGTATTGGATCAGACCAATTTGGGTTAGCCTATTGTCATAACGGGCTCACGCGGGTAACATGAAGTCTTTTGATGTGAATTGTGCTTTACATAAGTCAGAGAGAATTATTCAAGTCACAAGGAATTTACTTGAGTATGTAAAATATTTTTTTTATTTTAAACATTTTTTTGTATTTTATTTTTATCATTTTTTTGGTATTTTATTTTTATCAATTTTTTTTGTATTTTATTTGGCTCAAGTAATCGAAGTCGTCATTGGAGCTTCTGATATTGTAGAAGTTTTCTCAAACCATACTTCAAATGCCATTGTTGCCCAAGCGTATTATTTTTATTTATTTATTTATTTATTTTCACACCATATAAAAATAGACAAAAGAAAGACCCTAGTTATTGGGTTACTGATGATTGTGCCTGGGCTCAACATGAGATGCTCTCATTTCGAGGGACATGTAAGGTTCCATGGGAGCGGACTTTCATTTTTTCTTCGAGGGACCATCACGGGACTATGGAATTCCTTACCTTCGGTGGCATCTCGTAGTAAAACCAAGTTAATCGTTAAGTGACCCTAAGCTCGGTCTTTCTCATAACTAACAAGGGTTAGTTTGTGTCGAACCCTAATTATATATGGTCTATTTTCCTACATGATGCATGTAATGGGTAGGCTTAATAAGACAGAACAAGGTCACCTTTGACAGAACTGATATACCTATCGCTCGTGGTCGCGAATTGCAGGCACGTGGTTCTTTTAATAAACCTAGAGAGTAGGTCACACAGTCTCAGAGCAATCAAGCTAGTGCCTTTTTTGGGTGGCTAAAGCACCCCACAGCACACTAGTGAATACCCTCGCTGGTGATTCTAAACTCGTACAGTAAATATCAAGGGCTGTAGCTTCGCCGCAAATTACCCATGACTATTCATGGGGTCCAACGACTGACTACGAGGGTAAGAGGGGTTCCCATGCAATGTGTGTGTGTGCAAGAAAGTGGTACAGGAAGCGGCTATCATCCGATCTCAGAGTACTTAGTATGACGTGCCTCACCTCCCCGGGGGTAAAGGCACGACAGGGAGTACCCTCGCCATTTGATTTCACTTTGAGCACTATGCATGATGCGGTTAGTACACATAGGGGTTAGCCAAGACAAACATATTATGGTATTTATTTTTTTTTTTTTTTTATTTTGTATATATATATATATATATATATATATATATATATATATATATATATATATATATATATATATATATATATATATTTTACATAAAAGTTTGGAGAGAACATTCTGTCATTTATTGATAGCACCTATTTAGAAAGTTTGACCTCGAGTGGACGTTTGTCCACTCACATCCCCAGTGAAGTCGCCACTGTAAGTACCGTGGTCCTCGGGACGAGGGTTCCTCAGCCTTATGGGTGACATGGGTTTGATATATATATATGGATGGATAATAGATGATATTGTCAATGTATAATATTGATAAATGGGGGATTAGGATCATGCATTAAAATATGCTACTATAATGTGAAGTCGCCACCTAGGGTTAGGGCCTAGGACCCATTATGTGTAGCCCTATCTGTTGTGAACGGAATCGGGCTACATGACTCCATATGCTCTGACTAAAGGTTCGGGTAAGGGGTCAGGTTACGAGTGTGGGAAGGTGTTAGGCACCCACCTCACCCGGCCGAAGCCGGTCTCTCTGTATTAGATGCTACATAAAGACGAATGTTCTCTCTCTTTTATTACGGGGTTGGGGGATATTATGAACTATATTCAGATGCTATGAATTGAACTAAAAAATAATAAACTACATTACATATATGAGAAATACGGACTAAAACGATGAAATACTAAAGGACTACATTGAATCAACAAGAATGCAGTAATTATACCTGTATGGTTGTATTCCCCTGGCTCAGGGGAGATAGACGAATGGACTAACACCGATTCTTTCTGGGCAGAGTAACAGCTCTTTCAAATGATTTGGAGAGGAGAAAACAGAAAAAATATCGTCTGAAATAAAGGGATTTTGATGGTTATCCGTGCACTGACGGGATAACAATGCCTAAGAGCAGGAGTGCTCTATGCTCGAAGGGATAATCGAAGGATCTATCCACGACCAAGAAAATTTCACTCACTCACACTCTCATAAGAGAAAGAAGAGAAAAGAGGATAAAAAAAATGAGACAAAGAGGGTGGAAATCACTTGGGGAGGGTCTCTCTACCCAAAATTCCTTTTAAAATGAGGGAGGGGGACCCTCCTATTTATAGGGAGGGATCCCCTCTCCCTAGCCAGATAAGTCCTCCATGGCGCCATGTGTGACGTCAGCAAGCTGATGTCACACCCTCTTATGGTGCCGTGGCAATCCGGTACACATCCCCACGGTGCCGTGGGAAGGGGTCTACGGCGCCGTGGGAAGGAGTCCAAGGCACCGTGGGGGCGCAGTGCCATTTTTTCTTGTTTTTGGGCCTAAAATGGGTCATTTTGTGCTCAACATGGTTCTTGGTCTTATGGGTCAGGTATCTTGGGTCTAGAAAGAGGGAGAGTGCGTCATCCATCGTCCATGTCCCGTTGTCATCATCGTCAATTAGGGGGTGACAAAAATCAGTGTCTACACCAGCAATTAGAACAAGATCGCAAAGATGCTAAACGATAGAAGGAATTCGGAGAATGAACAAATTCTGCAGGAACGATTAGGCGGTCTGTGGACTTTTGTTGCTCTCCATTGTGCTTTCAGGGAAATAGACTAAAGTCAGACAACTACATTGAGGAATCTGGCTATGAAAAAAGGGTAGCACCAATCTGCTACTATTAGCAATTGGTAGATTGGAATCCCTATTTATTAGAATCAGCAGTTCCATCCGCATTTGGGATCAGGGAGCCTACCTATAAGGGGAGAAAGAAAGGCCCCAAGCAGAGAGCCGGCTATTGGCACCCACCTGATAAGAGGGGGTTCTAAAGGCACCAATACCAAGCGGTCAGGTATTTTAATAACTTTATTAAGGGAAGTAGCTTTCTGCCTAGGAGTGTGGCCTATGCCAGCACTCCCATGTGTTTATCTCTCTCCTCCTCAAAACAAGGGGCAAAGATGTCTTTTCATATGGAGAAGAGAGAGATGGACTCATGGGAGTGTTGGCCTAGGCCACGTGGCCTGGACAGAGTTCTTTTTCCCTTTTATTAAAACTTTGAATCAAAAGTTGGAGCAACTTTCCTTGCTTACTTTAGACTAAAATTTGGTCATTGAGATGTATGTGGAGTCCTCTATTAGTGAAGCGTTATACTTCAATAGGCATAGTGATGCCTAGAAGAACCCTATGCATGGATCTGTTAGTGACTGCATGTATTGCCTTAAAACTCATATTCTTCTGAGGTGATCCCAATATGACTCCGGCGACATGCCCGAACCCGTTATCTGAATCCATGGGCAGGTCATAAAGTATGATATTTTTGCGGCCCAAATGTGTCATAATACAGGTTGGAGTGCAACTGCTCAGGCCGGTCCATGAGAAGTTTGTGCTTAAATTTTAAGTTACATCACATTGGGCCTTGGGCTTCACTCTCTTCTGTTTAATCTACTGTACTTTGTTTGATCTTTGCTATCAGCTCAATGCAAGCCCAACTTTGCTAAGCCCATAAACCAACTAGACTACTATTAGAAAATGGTTCTAGCCCATGTGAATGATACCTTTTTCAGAACACCCATTGGGGTGGCGTGTAGATTCCTCCAAAACTGGCAGTGTGAGCAACCCTATCCCATAATATATTCGCTTTAGAGATTAATTCCTTACCCTATTCTTTAAGTGAAGAACGCTGTCCATTTTGTAGGGAGGGGGCGGTCGGGACATTACAAACCTTGGCCACATAAGAAAACGGAAATATATATTTTTTAATTTAGGTAGGCTCCAAGGAGAGTTGAACTCACCTCTTAAATCGCAAGGTGTTGGTCTTAGCCAACTTTGCTACCCTAAACATGAGACATGAGATGAAACCAATCCAACGGACCTTGTTGGCATAAATTTTTTGTGTTTCTCATATGATAGTATGAAGCCATATTGAGAATATACTTTAGGGCAAGAGAACACTAATCGGTCATGTAGCCCCTCCATCAGCACGGTAGCCAATGAAAAGTGTGTACAAAGGCATTGATTTGGATGCGATTTTCAATTTCAAAAGGTGCTGAATAGTCTTTTTGCGAACAAAAACATTAGTTTGCGTCTAGACAGAGAAACCACGTGACTGGTCAGCGTTCTCTTTCCCTATACTTTAAATGTCAATCTATCAAAAATAGTTTAAAAGAAACTGTCAAATTGAGCTCACAAAATTGTACATATTACCTATCAAGAAGGGCTATACTGCTATGTTTGGTCTTTGGACAAAGTCTTACCAACTCAACCATTATGCTTTTTGGAATACATTAGAAGTCGATTTCGTATTTTCGGGCGATAAAACAACTATTTTTATCAACCAAGAATGTGAAATCGGCCTAGAATGCATTCCAAGAATGCATACCAAACGCTGCCTAAATTAGGATAACAAAACAAATTAAACTTAAGAAGTTTTGATTAGTAAAATGCCCTAAAAATTAAGAAGGGTTTCTTCTCTACAACGTGGAAGGTCCACCAATCAGTGTCGTTGTCACGATTGATCGCCATGTCTGAGCCACTCACGGCCAAGGTTAATGCTTCTAATCCCTTTCTCTAGTTGGAAAGGTAACAAACTTTAAGAATATTATATGGTATTGGATAATACTCTTGAATTGTTAATTTGTTCTCTTCTGTATCAACTTTCACACAAGAGTTTTAAAATCATGACAAGAAAATGGCTAAGTTGGATGGACAGGTTAATCGGTTCAAACTGTTCAGTCTAGAGAGTTGACCTAGACCAAATCAGACCTCAAACCAATAAGGAATTAGAAAAGAACTAATTTTAATCTAGCTCTAGCTCACTATAAGGTTCATGCGAATGCAAATGAATCACATTGATGTGAAGGCTTATAAGGACTTGAACACCCTCTCCTTAAAAGCTATTCAATTACAATTTGTTGGGGTTTTACGCAAATGCAATTGATCTCACGCTACTTAATCGGTTCAAACTGTTCAATCTAGAGAGTTGACCTGAATCAAATCAGATCTCAAACCAATAAGGAATTAGAAAAAAATTAATTTTAATCTAGCTGAGTATGAGGTCCACACCTTAGCCTTAAGAGTAACATGTTCAGATGGTCCGATCAACTTATTGTGGTTTTAGGCGAATGCAATGGATCTCACATCGATGTGAAGGCTTATAGGGACTTGAACTCCCTCTTTTTAAAAGTTATCTAGATCCCAAGCCACAGCATGGCAACTCTGATGTACCTTCGATGATGGAAAAAATCTCTCGGAAAATATCTTAGTTCGCACGAACCTTATATTAAATCTTAATTAATCATTTGAGGGTAATTTTGGGTGCCTATAGCTTCAACTAGCTAGGTAAGGTCACGGAGTGCTAAAGATGTGACAAATACATATTTGATATTGGAAAAATATTATGTAACCAAAGTTGTGAATTAAGAAGTTGTAACCTTATTTCTCTGCCTTTAGAAAACATTTTTTATTTTCAAAAAAAGTAAATCATGTCATTTCACATAAAAAATTAAAGACTGCATTAAATAACTTTTATTATTTTGTAAACCATTTTTACCCCTACATTAAATATCTTTTAGAAATAAAATAAGAGGCAATCAAAAAATTTACAACTTCTTAATTTTTTTTTGAATAGACTTGTAATTCACCACTTTTGTGACTACAAGTTGTATCCTTTGTTATGTAATTCTTTTGAATTATGATTTTCCTTTTATCAAAAAAATAAAAATTTATGATTTGCCTTAGCCTTTAGTTTACGTGGAGTGTACTATTTTTAGGTTTGGGTATAAAGTGGACCAAAAAATCATTCCTTGAATTCCTTCAAGGGGATTATTTGGTTGATACTATAGTCAAACTCATTTCAGATCCTAGTGTTTCTAAATCTGATGGGAATAGAATCCTTTGTTCCATGGCTATAACCATAACGGATTATTATCCTCTCCAATTCCTAAAACTCGGCAATGCGGCAATTCTAGGTGGAGATACTGACACGTGGCAGCTCGGATATCCAACGGTCTGAGCTCAACATAGTCAATGAGTTCGGACCGTTGGATGTCCGAGCTGCCACGTGTCGGCATCTCCACCTAGCACTGCCGCACTGCCGAACTTTAAGGAATTGGAGAGGATAATTTTCCATAACCATATTCTTAATCTGGTTGAACAGGAATAAAGCTGTTTTTCAAAAAGACAGTTTGAAACCTTTCGCAATTCTGCAAATTATACTTCAATGGGAAAAGTATCTTCAAACCCATGATCCGATTTCTCCATTCCATTCACCCCCCACTCTACACAAATCCAACCCTTATCCTCTTCTTTTTTCTTGGACTTGGACTCAAAGGAAGTTGCAATACTCATTTCTGATGGTAGCTGTGATCCAGGAACAAAGAGTGGAGGTTGGGGTTCAGTTATAGTTTCTAATAATACGTTTATTGCAGCCTCAATGAACTTTGGCCCTACAGGAACAACACAGGAAACAAAACTCTGGGGACTCTTACAAGGAATCAAAGAAGCACTCCTTGTGGGATGCCGGAATTTAGAAATTTGGACTGATTCATTGGAGATTTCACAGTGGTTATCGGATCTGGATAAACACCCGTGGCCATGGACACTTTTTCATTTGTTGTTTGATGTAAAATCTAATTTAACTCTGTTTTCTTTTGTGGCGTGACTATTCTTATACAACCGAGGCTTTATATCCAGCCAGTCCATAATCTCTCTTATTATGCTAGACTTAGGAGTTTATCATCCTCAGAACTATCTGTTACTGTGCCTATTATGTTTAATTAATAGAGATTTTTTATCATTAAAAAAAAGAAAAAGTGGAGCATACTATTTGGTGTAGCGAAGATGAAGATCCAGATAAGCTTAAGACTTGTCATCAAGCACAAAAATATTGGGTTTGGTTTTTTTCCACTTAGAGAGAGAGAGGTTGGTGGGTGGATGGGTGGGTAGGCACGTGGGTTGATGGGTGAGGAAGGGATGGTAGTTCAAATAATGATTTGCCAATTTTAAATAGTGTATTAATGAGACCAGTCATCCAAAAAGTTGGATTGGTTTCTGACTTTCTTCATTGATTTGCAAATTAATCAAGTTATGACTTATAGATCCAGGACATATTAAGTACAGTTGCAGGTGTTAAAGGGGATAAGCACTTGCTTTGATGAGTAAAAACAAGTTGGACTTGTAGTTGCAGGACACATTAAGTACACTTACAGGTGTTAAAATAGATTAGGCCATTGTTAAACAACCTGATGCACATTGCATAATTAGTTTCCTCTCTCTCTCCATTTCTTGGGTTAGGTGTATCATATTTTAACTTTTCCTTTAGTAAGAAGGGGATCCTGAAAAAAGGAAGTGAAATCACTTTTTAAATAGAAAAAATAACATTTCGTAATTTTGATTGTATAATTTATTTTAAACTTTTAGCATAATATATTTTGGCAAAAGGTTTTAAGTACTGTTGTATATGTTTAGAACTGTCAATAAAAATTGGGTCTGATACATGTAAGATCGTAAAGTCACAAGGAAACCATTAAGTTCAAGATTTCGCACACCAAACTCATGACTAGAACTTTCCAAATGGCCAACCAACTTAGTACTCTACATGATGTTAGCTACAAGGAGAAAACAAATTCAGTTCAGCATTCCTGCCCAGATCTCTCACCCAAACTCCGAAGTACATGTTTTGCATAAGCTCAGGGCTACGTGAACTCAAGACATTCCTTCTTCGTCTTATAAATAGAACTACAATGATCGAAATACACAAGAGAAATCAGACAATCTTAAGCCTACTCTTTCTACTTTCTTGCTCTAGTATTGTTTCTCTAATATCTGACTTAGGCATCGGAGAGTCCCCCATAAAGCTACTGCAGTTAGCTCTTCTACCATCTTTCTTGACTTTCCGTGTGCAATAGTTCACCTCAGTCGGATCTCAACTGCAATAGGGTTCATAATTTTTTTTAGACATAAAATTTATTTTAATATGCAAATCAAAGGAATTGATAGTAAATTAAAGTGGCATTTAACCAAATTTGATATGTTTTGGAGTTAATTATACCATTATGTTAGGTAACGACTAACAATTACAAAAAAAAAAAACAGAAAAATTTACTTTTATATTGATTTCATTTCACTTTCCTTCATTTTACTTCCCTTGCAACCAAACAGAGCCTGTATATGTATAAGTGATCTAAACCAAGGTTGAGTACGACTCTAGTTTGAAGTGGTTGAATCAGCTTGAATGGACTGATTCCTCTCAATCGATCCATTTTTTGGGATTGACCAAAATTTGGCATTTTTTTATAATAAAAAAAAAAAAAAAATCTAAAAACACCTCTCTCTCTCTCTCTCTCTCATCATCATCATCATCACCTCTCTCTCTCTCTCTCTCTCTCTCTGATGCCAACGTCCAGGGATCCGGTTTTTCTCCAATGACCAATCCCAATGAGTGCCCAATGAGTATCCAACGGCTGGGCTGATTCAATGCACGCCAGGATGTGTGCCTGCACAGGCCTGACGTGCATCTAGCCAGCCCAACCATTGAATGCCTCGTTGGAGGGGAGCCTGACGCAACATCCGGCCTTTGTTGCAGAGAACTTCCCCAACCCGCTCCCATTTAGGCCAGTGTTGCCATCCTTTGCTTCCATCGCGTGACAACATTTCCAACCGATTCGTTCGCGAAATTCTTAAAACCATGATCTTTACAAAATCTATGATCTAGCAATTTATTATTAATCCTTTTCCAAAAACAATTTATTATCACTCTATTCAATTATCCGGAAAGTATCAGAGTTGCTGAGGAGGTGGTGGTGATGGTCAATGTAGACCACTAGAATAAGACTGTTGAGCTAGCCAAGTTTTACATTCCAAAAGTAATGAAAGGTATTAGATCCTTTCTGCAAGTGGTTGAAAAGGAAATGCTTGGTCTCAACAACCTGATAAATACTCTTCTCCATCCAGAGTAACAAAGGAAGCTCCATGGAGTTGCCCATTCTTTAATAAGGGAGGAGGGAGGGATGTGCTCCTTCTATATAAACACAGCGGTGCTGCCCCAGTTAGATATCGCACACTATCTATTGTATATGTAACCAGAATTGACTGTTCCAACCTGGAATTAAGACTATGACTTTTCTATCTCATCTCATATTCTTATCTCATAAAATATCTATCCGCATGGACCCATGGCCGGAAAAGATTTTGTTAGTGGGGAATCATGACCAAAAGCTTTGGCTTGAGAAATGAGAAGTACAGCTATAAAGTTTTTGTTTTTTTTTTTTAAAACAACAAACAAAATAAAAGTAGAGCAGTAGAGCTATAAAGTCAGATATGATAACGGAAAAATGTTATCTAAGGAAGCAAGGAGCGACGTTAAGGATGAGGAAAAAGAGAGATAAAAGATAAGAATTGCTGGCGTAGCCCCCACCATTGGGGACTCTGGCTCCTGCTTCAGCACCCTGTCCAGGCTGCACATGCAGCACTGGCCACAGTGAGGCATGAAAAGACCGCCTCACCCCTGCCCAAGTGCCTTGCTCAAGTAGGGGTGAGGTGGTCTTTTCACGCCTCACTGTGTCTGGCGCTACACATGCAACATGGGTAGGGTGCTGGACAGAATCCTTTGGCCACCAGTGGATTCGGCTCTTGTGCAGCACTCTGCCCGAGCTGCACATGTAGTACCAGACATAGCAAGGCGTGAAGAGACTGCCTTACCCCTGCCTGAGCGCCTTGCCCGAGCAGGGGTGAGGTGGTCTTTTCACGTCTCACTATGTCCGGCGCTGCATGTGCAGCCTGGGCAGGGTGCTGCGCAGGATCCTTTTGGCACACGAGTAGCTTTCAGAGGGGGCTTTTCCTATTATAACCCATTGTGGGGGGATCATTATTGCCAGGTCGTGTGGCCCTTGCACATAGACAGAGGGAGGGTTAAATAACCAGTCTACCCCCGTGAGTCCACCCCTATTAAAGAGAATGGCTTAGGTTCTCGTATGCCTAATCCCGCACAGATGGAATCCAAGAGAGTGAGTGGATTCCATTTGTGCTTGATCAAACGTAAGAGAGTGGTTCTTGTATGAGAACCTGATAAAGCCTCCCTATTGAATGCCTATGTGTGTGTTTCCATTGGCCCCCACGCCACGCTAGTGCAGGAGGGGCTTTGGTCGAACCGCCTCTCATTAGGCCAGTCTACACTTGGGATAACAGACAGATTGGACACTGTCGAATTGAAGAGAGATTGGATCGCTTCCTGTCCTCTTCGGACTAGCTCGCAACGAATCCAAATGCAATTGTCCAGCACCAACAAGTTACCAGTTCAGATCACAAGGCCTTAATACTGAGCACTAAAATCCAACAACCTTCTCTTCTTAGGCCTTTCCGCACACCACGCTAGTGCAGGGCCACGCGACTTGTGAGCCTTCTTTTTCCCATAACCATCGGAAAAAGAACGATGGCCACGAGCATGGACCCTGCGCCTGCACATGCACGTGCACCCTGACCAATTTGAGAATGCACAGGCATCGATTTGGGGGGACCAAGGGATATAGTGGTCATTTTGTGTGCCCTTGTGTCTAGGTGCAGGGACCACACTCCCCGCCCCCATAGAGAACGAAGGCTGGATCAGGTTCACAAACAGCCTTAGCCGCACAAATGGAATCCAAGAGTGAGTGGATTCCATCTATGAAGCAAATACCATACAAGAATGTTTCTCGTTTGAGAACCGGATCTACCCTCTAGATGACGCTCACCCATAACCCATTTAAGGAAAAGAATGTTGGGTGACAATGTACTCCTACATCCTCTCACATGGAACAATGAAATAACCATCCTACCCCTTACCTTGGATGCCCTTGGATGCCTGTGTGCACGATGTCTTTCGCTCCATTCTAACGTGGATCTGGCTCTGGTCTAGCCATGGCAGGAGCTAGACTGTCCAGCGCTCGAAAACCACCCCAAAAACAGGGAGACTCACCTGTGAAATGACCATCCCACCACTGTTTTTGCTGTTGTTTAGCGGGGCTTAACGCTCCAGCTCCCACCACGGCTTGGTAGAATCCTTATCCTTCTAATGCAGGGACCATGCACTCTGACAACAAACCCCTTCTCAAGGTCCACTGTTTACGTCTTAGGTTGGACCAGGCCGCCTCACTTGGCTTGAGATCGGTTTCTGACCTGTTTTTATCTTTTTTGTCTGGCCACTTTGGCCGGCCCTGACAAAACACATGTTCAAAGCCTCAAATATATGCTGATTCATGGTTGGGCGGTTATGATTTAATGTGTTTGTCGGACTCATCCATATTTTCTTTTGTTGAACTCTTCCAAGTGCTTATCTTTGCCAACGTCCTTATTCCCATTTTTTTCCCGTCACTCATATCTTTGTTCAATTGTATATGGACACAAAGGAGCGAAGGGTCACCAAATATGTTAATAAAAAAAAGACAAAAGCTTCTTTATGTCAGCACTGTTTAAAATATTAGAATTGGATCATTTGATACGGATCGAAATTAGTTATGATCATAGATAGCAAAAATGGGAACGATAATAAAATGGAGTTTTACGGTACTAGTTTTAAATGATAAAAAATTACAAATGGACGGTCAAATAAAACAGTCAAACAAACAGAGAATAATAAAAAATGAAAAACGGACGGTACAAATTTTAAACGTTTATATTTCAAAAAAACGAAACAAAAAAAACACTACTATTCTCATATAAATGGAGGAATTTTTATTTGAAATACATGCTTCTATTTCCGGTATCCATGCATTGACTTTAAGTTGAAGGTGATATCGTGAAAAATGTAACCCTTTGAGTCATCTTTACGTCGGTGAAAGAATCAAGCCGATCAGAGTTCGGGAGAGAGACATGGTCAGTTAAGTCCAAGGTCTTAAAAAATGCCAAAAAAAGGGAAACGTGTTTTAAACGCATTTAAAACGGGAATGCTTGCCATTTGTCTCTATTTACCGTATGTTTGGGAAGCATATGACAAAACGTGTTTAACACGGTAAAAAACGAGAACATGTTTAAAACGGAGTTTTAAATGCGTTTTTGCTAATAGTGGTCATGATTGCTCTCGATTTTACATTCGGAAGTGATCGATTGATTCGGATTGAAATTTGATCATTATTGCTCTCGATTTCACATTCAGAGAATCAGATATCGATTATTAGGTTTTAGATTCAACAGAATGGATTCGATTCCCAATTCTTAGTTTATAATCTTTGCTAGTTAGGTACAACAATAATAACAAACCCAGACTTATCCCAAGTTAATGGGATCAGCTATAAGGATTCAAACAAAACAAAATAGAAAAACTGAGATCTAAACAAAAAATGGGAAGGATTGAAGAGATGGGAAAAGAGGGGTAGGTAGTGAGATGAGAAATGAAAAAAACATTAAAAAGAAAAAAAAAAAACAAATGAAAGATAGAAAATAAAAGAAAAATGTAGGATGAAAGACGAAAAGTAAGAGTAAGAGGTACAACCCAGCAAGTCAAGAGAATCTTAACTAAATGGAGTTTGCTACATGGATACTTGACCTCCAATAAGTTCTATCTGAGGTCATATTTGATACAACACCTAGCCAATGGATGTCTTTCCTCACAACTTCTTTTATTGTCGTTTTATATTTGCCCCTAGTTCTTTTAGCTCATTCAATCAAAATCATATCACTCTTATTTACTACGGGCGTTCATAGGCCTCCGTTGTACATGACCATACCACCTCAAACAATTCTCACAGAACTTGTCATTATCGGGGCAACTCCCAAGATAACTCTAATACGCTCATTCCGTACTTTATCCTTCATAGTTTTTCTACCCATCCATCGTAACATTCTCATCTCTGCTACACGTAACTTTTCAATATGACACTTCTTAACTACCCAGCATTCGGTCCCATATATCATAGCCGGCATGTCTAAAATTTTTTTTGATGAAGACACGGGTAAATTTGCTATGTGGAAGGATGAACATTTGGCATTTTGACATACAGGCGGGAATAGTGCAGATTAATCACATATAAAATTTTAGACCTAAATTCAATCATTTACCCAACCCTTTGAAGGCACCCTTTCGAAAAGAGGTGACCCTCTAGAAAACTAGCTGTTATTGGCACTCAAAGAGTGTTGGGTGCCTCCGAATGGGAAGTCGCTGACACTGGTGTAAAGCCAACCGATGTTGGACACCCCTCTCACTACATCGATTGGAGCAACCCATGTGTCGGATAGAGAGTAAGACAAGTCGATAGGAGTATCTAACAAGCTCCAACATTTAATCTAATAGTTGGCATCGGCACCGCATCAGACGACATTGTCTAGACCATCCTCAATGCCGAACAGAGAGCAAGTGATGCCAGTAAGGTCCCTAATGGACTCCGACATAAAATAAATTATGTCCCTAACATTCAACAGCCTGAAAAAAGTTGTCGAGTAAAACCCAAACGGTGTCGGATAGCATGCCATCGACGTCGGGTAAATTCTGAAAACTAATCCTATTTGGAGCATAACAATATTTTCTATATATTAAAGTTCATCCCATCCCAGTGTGGAGGGGCGGGGTATGTGCGTATATGAAGAGCACCTCGGACCAACCCTAGACATGAAGAAGGAGATATACGTCTCTTCAAGGAACTCTACCCTTAGATTCCCATTTCTTCATATTTTTTTCTTAATACTTTCATCCACTTCCAATGTGAGATTAAAGTTCCCACACAAAGTGTCTTTCTCAAAAGCAACTTGAAAAAAAATAATTTAAACTTATGGGAGAAAAAACATTTAAGTTCAAATTTTCAAAACCAAATTAAAAAAAAAGACATTTTGAAACTTATATTTATAACACATTTTCAACAAGTATTCATTACTTTTTATTATATTGATTTTTTTTTTGGTAATAAATTTATTATATTGATTGATTAACTAGAAAATAGACTCATTAATTAAGAAATCATGAATCTCATGACTAAAATTAACTAGCTCAACCATTTGGATTAGACAATTTAATTGGAAAACTAAATGATTTGAATGCTTTCATTCAGCTTTTGAAAGTTGAAATACTATGGATTAATAGCCATGTCCCGGTGACAATTTGGCCATTTCAATCAGTGGGCCAGGTCTGCATTTTTAAATGGGGAAAATGTTTTCTTAACACCCATAGGGATAAGTTTATCTTATTATAACCCAAATATATATAACATGGTACGTCGGATGAAGCCCATAAGTTCTGAAGAGGGAGACTCATAATATCCCTGCTTAAATGTCAAATTTCAACCCTATTACTAAGTTGAAAATTTAAGTTTTGAAAATATAGGGACTATTGGAGGATGTATAGGTATGCACATAATATAAAATTTGACATGTGATTAATCATGAGAGGGTATTTAATCGAATTAGATTCTAAAATTTGACATGTGACTAATCCAAACCTAGACTTGCCAATACAACAATAAGAATCACCATAATTTCTTGGGGCCACCCGCCTGAGGCTCACTAGGGCCCAGAAGCTCCCGGTTCGTGTGTAGTGCGGGGATCATGTACGAGCCTAAGGGGGGAATTAGTCGGCCTAAAGTCGGATACCCCTCCTGTCTCCAAAGAAAAAAAAAAAAAAACAAGAAGATTCACCATACATCCGATCACATAACTCAAAATTATTGAATGTTCAGATAAGTTATCTACATAGGGCCATTAAAACGGTTTTTCCGCTCTTTCAAACAATGGTAGAATTGAAATAATAACTTTACCTAGTTTTTCGATAGTAATAATAGTTGCATGGTTTTTGTGACTACACATGGAAGCACACAAAATTACTGTCTCGCCCCCTTGAAATAAAAAAAAAAAACTCATTCATGTTACTGTCTCTATGTTTGTTTTCATTGATCCCTGTATTGATATAGAGGCTACACGACCAGAGAGTGATCTCCTACCCATTTCAATAATACTAATTAAATATGTAACTAGGGAAGTCATATCCCATTAAGAGAGTAATATGAGGAACCAGGAAAACTTTCTCCAAAATTCTCTTACCACAATAAATATCTCGGTAGGACTTCCCAATCTATTAGGTTTGTAAGAATTAAGCTTCTTGTTAAAATGGTTAAAGCTCTTGAGCTTACAAAAAGAGATGGGAGGAGGAGATAGGGATCCCCTTTCACCCTTATATGTGGGTAACATGCCTTGCTGGTATTTTCTTGGCATTACCTACTCTTAAATTAAGCTCTCTTTTTTCCCCTTTCAAGTCAAGGTTTTGGAAAGACAAAAGCTCCATATCAACAACCAAACTCACCATTAGAGCTCAAGAATTCTAACTCTTAAAAGAAAGGGAGAAAAAAACAAAATCAAAATGATTAGGAGCTTAAGTAGGTGAAAAGCAAAAACCAACCATCGTTCCAATCCTGATTTCCACCGCTCCTAATCATTGCTTCTTAAATCGAATCAGATCGGCTGAATCAGGTTTGAATCAACCAATTCTTAGTCATTTTCTTAATAATCCACCTTGAATTTAGCCAATTCCTAATTTCTAATTCGATTTGATTTTACCATAAAATAGCTTAGATTCTCGATTCCTGAATTGATTCAAGCCGAATCGGATCAGAATCCTCTCTGAGCCATTTCGTTATCGATTCCCGGTTTAAAACCTTGTTGGGGGTAGCAGAGCATCTATAACTTTATAACCTCCGTTGAGTACGCTGTGCACATCAAAAGAAGAGTAGGTGACGAACGCACCCCCCCCCCCCCCCCCCACCATCTCCTGATATTTCCATATGAGACGTGACACAAAGAATAGACCTGCAGCCTCCCTAGCTTATGGTCTATACTTATATATATATATATATATATATGTGGGAAAAAACGCTACTAAGTACCATGTCTTGGCGTGTACCTACCTCCCAGACACAGTCCAATGCGAAAAGATCGATGCATCCCCTAGAAAGACGGAAAGGACTAGGGATGCATCGGTTTTTTTTGCATTGGATAGTATCTGGGCGCAAGTACACACCGACTAGCGTAATTTCTCACTTTTCAATTTCACCCATGAATTTGTACGGTCTACTTGAGAAACTGTATAGCTCCACAACTGATCCTTGGATCAGAATCTATCGACCCCAAAAAATTTCATAACTATGTAATTTCAAGCAAGTCCTACTTTCCTACAGCTTGTTGCCAACCGGGTCTATTCTATTTAGATAATTTGCAGGTTAAAAGTAAATACAAATTCACAAAAGTTTTTCTTCATCACGCGGTGAAGGATCATCCGTCAATGGTCATGAAAAGCTGCCCCTCTATTTAGGAATGGTTGAACATACTAATTTTTTTGATTTGGGGGATAAAATGAGATTTTATATTAATAAAAAAATAAAGATTTGAATTTATATCCTATAGAATTTCTTTCCATTGACATCATCATTGGCATCATCCCGCAAGAGAGCGGAAAGTGCTTCAGGGAGACTATCTTTACAAAAATGGATCTCTTAGCCTGAACTTAGAAACCCAGCCAAAAAGAAAATCGGCAGAGGCATTAATCTCTCACATGGTGCGTAAAGATACAACTATGAAAGCAATCTCATAATTTCAGAACATCGCCAATCAGTCCAATAGCGTACCACGACACTTGAAAGTGTCCCATAATCATTTGCACAGCTACAAGTAGGGGGTGTAAATGAATAGTCAAAATCCATTTCCAAATCTGTATCCGTATCCGTTTAGCACTATCCGAATCCATCCGAAAGCTAAATGGATGTGGATATGGATAGGCTATAGCTATCCGAAAAGCTATATTTACATGTAAACAGATAAAATATCCGATCCGTATCCGTGTTCGTTTAGCACTGTTCGAATCCATCCGAAAGCTAATCGGATGCGGATATAGCACCATCCGAGCCGAATCCGATCCGTTTACATCCCTAGCCACAAGGGAGTCTGACAGAACCTGAATCTCTCATGACACAGCGTGTAGTACACATCCGAGATTTTAGGATCTAGCTTTCAGAAGGTCGCATTAATTTAATTGCTAGTAGCTCCACCCGCAGTGTATTATAGTCTCTTGTTGCCCCTGCGAAAGCAAAGATTGCATCTCCAGATGTATCACCGCAGATTGCACCCTAACCCCCAGGTCATAACGTATTGAGCCATCACAGTTGATCGCCACTCACTCTCAAAGAGGCCGTGGCCATGTAAGAGGTATCAATTTGCCATGAGAGAAGGAGACCTTGATTCGCCTAACATCGTTGAGCAGGAAATCACCTTTGAAGTGCCGAACCATTTTACGGGATTTCTTCTTTCCATGAGCTCAGGGAGCCTCTCCCATAACCATTTAGTTGAAGGATGCCCTTCCATACTGTAGCAGTAAAATGACATTGAAAAGGAAGGAAAAATAAGTGGCCACCGTCTCCGAAGCACCTTGGCATAGGAAGCAAGTAGTGTAATAAATGAGAACCGAGGCTGAGTGGTGAAGAACCAAAGAAGCGAAGCTTATGCCACGACACTTTGGTTCCCGGAGCACGTATCGCCTCCCACGCCATTTTGAGAGAGAAATTTCCATTTGGAGTCAGCGTCCATATATCTTGAGAACGTGTCTGGTGCTCACGATAGCACTGGTGGATTGTGGAGGGGTAGTTGCGGGGATTTGGTTCCTCTGCAGTGCGGGGTCAGCTGGGTGGTGCAAATCCATCCTCACCGTTGGAACGACATCTCGACCACGTGTTGAGTTTGAAGGTTATGCCGAACATCTTCCAACGCACTCCCGCACTGCAGAGGAAACCGATCCTAGTTGCAGACAGATGATGCAATTACTGTAGATCACAAATTATTCAGTGGTGGTGGGTCGAATGGCTGAAATGCTTCGTGAGTCATGACCCACACCCCATTCAATGATCAATAAGGTTCCACACTCGGGTGTGACGATCCTTCTCCCAAAAAGTAATACAAATTTGGGAATCGCACACGAAATGACTTACGCTTCTTGGTCCTCTCCATCTTTATAGGGGGTTACGTCAATCATTTCACATACGATTGTGTCTAGGCAGAGGTACATGCAGTGTTACAACACTAATTAGTATTCTTTCTCCTTGTAATTTACCCAACATGGAATCTATGAATTGAAACACCTATCTCTGCCATATGAAATAGTGATGGGACAATCTCGACCATTAGTTGGATATCTAACGAATGATTTGGCTCGACTCATACACCCTCTTATACATTGGTAATGTATCTTCTTTGTAGTCTAAGCATGCCTTTATTTTTTTCTCAAATTCATTGTACCACATGACCAATTCTATTTGAGCTTAAATTTGAAATATAAATAAGATGCAACTCCAAAAATTCTAATCATCAAACCTTAAACTAAGCATTCCTAATTTGAACATCCAAGGCCCTAGAACTTGGTTTCTTTCCCAATACTATGTTAATGACAAGACTAAGTGTCGATGCATAGATTTCATTTTTGGGAGCCACCCATGAACATGAATCCAAAATATGAAAATGGAAAGAGTTCTCTATAGGGGAGCATGGCCTCCACGGCTGCATGCATACGAGGGGCATAAAAATATCAATAAAGAAGATATTTCCACTTTTCATGGGGATAAGACAATCATTTCGCTCCCTTACGTCTAGCTCTCAAAAAAAACCATTTTCCATATGAAAATTAAGAAAAAGAGTCCACCCTACAATTACGACTACAAAACCAACCCTTTCCCGACTCAGATCAGAGTCCACCGGAACAAGGCAGGAGGCTAGGGCCAGAATGCGGGAAATTCAGCACGAGTTTATTCAAAATTGACAACATCAGAATGCGCAGTATTCTTTCGGTGCTGTTCCACAAGTCCATGTTCCAAACGGCTGGAAAAACGGGGCCCCCATATTTTGTTTAGTTTCCTTTACCTTTAATTTAAATTAAGCCAAAATAGAATTGAACCACTTTGTCCTCTATTTATTTGAGTCAGTTTAGGGCTTTTTCTACTCTTCAATTCTTCACAAGAGAGAGACCTCTCTCTCTCCCTCCCTCTCTCTTTACTGTTTCGTCTTTTCTTCTCCTTTCTCTGCAAGTCTCTTGACACATTTTCCTTTCGTTTCCGAAGAACGGCGGAGAAAAACCTGTTTTTTCTACCGTCGTTCTAATCGGAACCTTCTTACTTTCCCGGTTAATTCCGGTGGCTTACTGACAAGTTTCCTGAAATCGCCTCGTTATTTCGTACGCGTAAGAAGCCAATTTCAGAAAATGAGAAGACAAGAGGGAAGATTAAATTTTGCGTAAGGTTGCTTCAATTAGAGCTGATTCTTTCTTAGTTCTTCGAACGATTCTGTGTCTTTTTACCTATTGGGAAGAACAAGAGAGAAGAAGAAGAAGAATGGGGAACAGAAGGAGGTCGGAGTTGGGCAGTTTGAAGGTTTTTTTGTTGGTGACTGCTACTCTTGCAGCGGTGGCGATTCAAAGCGCGGTCTCTGAGGAAGAAAGAGTGCATCGAAACGCTTATGTATCAATGATGTATATGGGAACACCAAGGGATTACGAGTTCTATGTTGCGACTCGCGTGATGCTCAGATCTCTGGCAAAACTTCAGGTCGACGCCGATCTTGTCGTCATTGCCTCCCTCGACGTACCGATCCGATGGGTACAAGCTATGTAAGTGAGAAATTTTCCTCCTACACCACTACCACTTCTCTTCTCTAATTACTACATCTTACAGGCCTCTGTCTTCTCTTTTCTCTTCTCTTCTCTTCTCTTCTCTTCTCTGGATATATCTGGATGCTTTGATTGCTTTCCGGCGCCGTCTGGCAAATCTACTGAGTTATACACCGCAGAGTATTTTACTCCGGTGAACTCGAAGGCTATAATTAGATGGATGAACCTGGATAGACGATAGGAGCCGTTGGATTCGCAGGAATCTCGATTCCTGAGTCCTGACTTTCGTGTTCGGTGAATAAAGGGTAAAGGCATTAAGGCATCTTTCAGTAGTGGATTACACATCACGAGGGAAACAAACATGAAAGCTAATCGAACGACCAAAAGTTGTCTAGATTTTGTTCGCGATTCACGCGCTGAGGCCACATTTTCTTCTTTCTTCACCTTTTAGCTTCCCAACTTGCTTGCCTGGATTTTATCCAATAGTTTCGCGTCTCTGTCATTTCAAAAAATTGGAAAATTTTCTCCTTTTCATTATTTTCATTCCGTCCGTGACTGTTCCCCACCCCGAGAGGGGGAGGGGGGGGGGGGAGCAGCAGCGGAAGCACATGAGGAGGGGAGGGGCAGTCGGATAGGTTTGGCGAAAACGACCGTTTGGTTCAGGAACTCACGGAGAAGATAACATGTGGACTGACAATAATGTCCTCGAATTCAATACCTTTCGGTCTTCAAGATCTTTTGATTTTTGACTCTTTTTTTTTTTCTTCATAATCTGGGGAGAAGATCACCTAATCTGCGTGGACCTGTAAATGATCTAGCGTGATTGAATTGACGAAAACGAGTTGGATTTTTTCGGAGGCTTGTGATGATGAGGGTTAACTTCGTTTGACTTGGTCGGACATCCTTGAAGTCCCCTCCAAACAAAGCAAGGGAAATCGCAAAACAGTCATGGACCAATGAATCTTTTTCTTAATAAACGGTAATTTTTAGCATAAATCAACTGAAAATTGCCTGATTGATCAAGAACAGTTATAGACGAATGGTTCTCATCAATCAGAGTAGATTATACTCTCACTCTGCAAAGAAACTTTCCTTAGATTTTATGAAGAAAACCTGAAAATTATGGAGATCAAGACTGCTGCAATGATCTGTAAAGTAAACTCCACTTTCAGTCAAATGGCATCTGTTAAGCTGGATTTGGTTACCAACTCGCTTTTTGGTGCAGGGAAAAGGAAGATGGAGTGAAAGTGATGAGGGTAGAGAACCTGCATAATCCATACCAGACGGAACGAAACTATGACAGGTTTAAGTTGACGATGAACAAGCTCTATGCTTGGAGCCTGGTGAAGTATGATAGGGTGGTCATGCTTGATTCTGATAATCTCTTCCTCCAAAAGACTGATGAACTCTTCCAGTGTGGCCAATTCTGTGCTGTCTTCATCAACCCCTGCATCTTCCACACTGGCCTCTTTGTGTTACAGGTATTCCCTCGCGCACTGTTGGTTCAAACCCAGTTAGGTCTAAAATTGTGGCTCCAATGAAATTTGCAATCACTGATTGTGTGTTCTCTTTCACTTTATTTCCCTGTGACTTCAGCCATCAATGGAAGTGTTCCAGCAAATGATTCATGAGTTAGAGATTGGACGTGAAAACCCAGATGGTGCAGACCAGGGTTTCCTGGTTAGCTACTTCTCGGACTTGCTTGACCGGCCAATGTTCCATCCACCATCAAATGGAACCAAACTTGAGGGCACATACAGACTTCCGCTGGGCTACCAGATGGATGCTTCATATTACTGTAAGTAATCAGTTCTTTGCCCATTACACATTGCGGGTATTTGAAATATCCAATCCATACCACTTGAATATACTTGTGATACAAATGACAAATTACATGTTCTTTATTGGCTGGCAGATTTGAAACTCCGATGGAGCATACCCTGTGGTCCTAATAGTGTCATCACATTCCCTAGCGTTCCGTGGTTAAAGCCATGGTACTGGTGGGCGTGGCCAGTCCTACCTTTGGGTCTTCAATGGCATGAGCAACGCCGACAAACACTGGGGTAAGATAACAAATCACTTGTATGCTTTTTCCTGTGCTAAGATATATCCTGAATTTTGGCCTTCTACTGGATATCTGAACTGTGATTGCATCTATATGATGACTCCAAACCAATCTCTCTATACTGTAGTTATAAGGTCTGTCTCATATAGCTTTGTTATGCAAGTAATGGTTAATTTTAAGGTATCATAGGCTATTTTCCCAGCTCAAATCCCACCCCTTGTTTGACTTGTCCTCTGGGTGTTCCTTATCTTCAAACAGGTACAGTGCCGAGGTTCCCATGGTATTGATCCTATCAGCAATGTACCTAGCGGTAATGGCACTGACCCGACTTGCACGGCCGAACCTATCCAAGTTTTGCTACAGAAAACCAGACAAGAGTCTATCCTTGCAAACGGGATTCAAGATGGTTGTCATGTGGTCCATCGTAGCTGCCTACACAATCCCCTTCTTTGTCATACCACGGACGGTGCACCCACTCGTAGGCTGGACATTATACTTGTTTGGCTCTTCAGCGCTTGCGTCGGTTGCAATTAATTCTTTCCAGTTGGCACCACTTGCTGTATTAATGCCTGGCCTAGAGATTGCTGGTGCACTTATTGTCATGGCATGCCCTTGGTACAAAGATGGGGTTGTGCGAGCCCTTGCTGTGTTCGGATATGCTTTCTGTTGTGCTCCAATCCTTTGGACATCATTAGCTAAAGTGATGGCAAGTTTGCAGGTTTCACTTGAAAGGGAATTTTCCTTGCCATCTCAACAGCCATCTGGGTTCAGCAAGTTGTATTGAGCCACAAGCCCACAACTAACTCCGGAGGACCCTGCCTTCCTGAAGAAGAGATCAGGTTGACCTCTCAGAGTTCCCAGACAGACTCTGAAATTTCGGCCTTCCAACCTGTACAAGTGGCCAGATTACAATTTGACCATGCACAAGCAGAGAACCAACAAATGATGCGGTGCAAAAGAAACGCGTATTTTATCTTTTGTAAAAAGAAACAGAATTGAAAGGACATTGTGTTCAAAGCCTAGCTGAGATTGTTAGGCATTTTCGGCCAGACACCGGCCCTATGAGATTGAGAAGTAAAAAAAACACATTTCTGGGTGATGATCCCATTTCTATAATAGCATACAGAATCATAACTTGGCATCAATGTACTCACATAAGTAATTTTAGATCGGAACACATATTTCCTACTATTACTGTTCTAACCTACAAATCCACACCCTGCGCTAGAGTAATGAACTATTAATGTTAATGACCTGCTCAAAAGAAGAAAATGGAGTGATCGTGCAGGGGCAGAGTCTAAAACCTCTCCATGTTGTACTTGAAAATCTCAAAACCATGGACATAAGGTTTATCAAGGGCATGATGTAAACAAAGAAACTGTAAACAACATTTAGATACTTTGTCTGTATGAACAATCCAAATTGTAGGGCGATCAAGCTCCAACCACATGGCCAGGGAACCATTTACTTGGGCTCCAGCTGCATGTCCGGTATTTCAAAATTGGCGTCTCGTTGTCTTCATTTCCATGCACTTTCTGTTCATTCTATCCATAATGCTTGTGTTGTTCTGGTGGACGCTGTTCATTGTACCTATAATTTCTTTATTTCAAATCAAGAAAAAGGAAATGTTACTGAATATGAGTAATTTCAGTTTTAGACTAACAATAAGTGAAGCCATTCAGATATATTTTAATGGGAGTGTCTGAATGATTTAGAACTTGTAAGGAGAACAGTTCTCTGTGGGAGAACGTGGCACCCACACTCATGGAAGCATCAGCAGGACGGGCATTTTCACCTTTCATGGCAGCGGGGCTGTGTTTGGGCAGAAAGACCACGCCCCTCCCCTCCCTCCCAAGAAACCATTTTCCTTTCTTTTAATTGCCCTTTGTTTTATTCCCAAAAGTTATTTAAGATAGGGGTATAAAAAGGTTTTTAAAAATAAATTGAGCGTGACTTGTCATTATCAAAAGGTGTAATTGTCATGCACATTTTTCTACATATGAAATGATACAATTACTCTCATTAGAAAAAAATGTGCCATACTAAAAAGATAAATTATTTGACACCTAGGGGGTAGCAATAAAAAAACCCTTATTTTAATGGGAAATTTATGTCTACCACCCCTGTGTTTTCAAATAATTACATCTATTACCCCTGAAATTTTAAAAATTACATCAGTACCCCTAAGTGCTAACTTTGTTAGTTTTATTTTGAAAAGACAATTTTGCCCTTTCTTATTTGTTATTAAGGAAATTAATGTTTACCAACCCTGTGGTTTCAAACAAATATGTCTACCGCCCCTGAATTTTTTTTTTAATTCATAAAAAAAAATACATGTTTTTACATATTTACCCCCATTTGATTGAAACACCATCGTCTCAAAAGGGAAAGTCATCGCCCACATATCTTCCACAAAATCAAGCGTAGCACTTCCGCCCATGGAACAAAAACTCGACCGAAACTTGTCGAAACCACCGAGTTAACTCGATTTCCCAGGTTTTCGAGACGAGTTGAAGGGGGATTTTATAAAATCCCTGGATTTGACCGGGTTTCGATAGTTTCGACTAGTTTCGACCATATTTCGGTGGTTTCAACACATATGCCCATTGAAACTAGGGGAAACTTAGCTCGAAACTAGGATAGACAAGTATTTATGTCAGAAACCAGGACAGACACTTAGTTACGTCTAATATCATTTAAACTTAAGATATTGTTCATAAATAAGCAAATACCCCCTATTTGAATCCAATAAAAATAGTTAAAAAATCAAATTCCAAAAGGAAAAAAAGTCAAACCCCCAGTTCAAGAACAAAATCTGGATTTTTTACGGTAGGTGTAATTTTCAACTTTCTAATGCTGGGGTTTTTCTCAAATTTAAAATTTTCATAAATCTTAATATGATAAAACATTGCTAAAAACCAAAGTGCGGTAAAATATTCATTTGTTTTGATGTCCAAAAAAATATTTTCATTTACACAGCATTCGTGCACACCAAATTAAGTTTGATCGGTAGATAACTCCTTCAATATAAATCAGATTTAAGCAATCTTGGACTTATTGGAAAGCTATCAAAACAAAACTTTTTAACAAATTCAAGATTGCTTAAATCTCATTTATATTGAAGGAGTTATGTTCTAGTCAAACCTTATTTGATACCATGTTCAAGAACAATATACAGTATCAAACTTGGATCAAAAGCACAAGTAATATTTTTAGTGTTCTCTATGTGAAACTAATGAATGGATTGAGTTTAAAATGTCAAAAATAGGCAGCACAACAAGAATCAAGGCAAAAAAATAACTTCTGCGCCTTGAAACCAATGTTCGAGTTAGCTTGGAGAAAGTCCCAAGTTTTGACCGAGATATGATCGAAACCGAGACGAACTCATTTTCTGGCTAGTCGAAACCTAATCGAAACCCGAGTTTTAGAACCTTGCTTCCGCCAGAGTAGCAGGTGATTGCCGGAGCAGCAGGTGATCGCAAAATGGAAGGTCGTCGGCTCCCAAACCCTTGTCGCTCCAAATAATAGGGTATGCAACGGTAACAAGGTTGGATGGGGTGAGTTTATTAATAACAAATAAGAAAGGGCAAAATTGTCTTTTCAAAGTAGAACTAACAGAATTAGCACTCAAGGGTACATATGTAATTTTTAAAACTCCAAGGGTGGTAGACATAATTGTTTGAAAACACAGGGGTGGTAGACGTAAATTTCTCTTATGTAAAAGCACCTTCATTAAGGGTATTATGAGCATTTAGTTAATATTTGGGCGATGCCATCATCACTTAATTGTTCTCATCTAACGGTAGGGGTACGTTCATAAGAATCTTTCAAAATACAGGGGAGGTTTATGAAATAGATGAAATTCCAAGGGTGGTAGACGTAATTATTTGAAACCACAGGGGTGGTAAACATAAATTTCCCTATTTTAATTATTTGTGGAACACTCTCCTAGTCATCAATCCCTCCCTAAACAGTATAGATAGAATGGATTAATGGCCTCAAAAAGTAAAATTTAGGTGAGATGCTATTGTCACAAGTTTTACTTAGCCAAACCTCACAAGACACCTATTCTACCACGTGGACAGATATGTCCATTCCAACTATTGGTTAGAGAGGACATGGTCTAGATTAACCATGTGTCAAATTTCAGAGTCTAATTCGATCAAGTAATCATGTTTATTGGCATGCATGTGTAGGAGTACGCTAGCCATCACTTGTACTATCCCAACTCTGAGCAGGAACAGATGAATTAGATAGGAAAAAACATCAAAATTGATGGCTCATATCTGTCTCGTTACTTCCAGAAACACCACAAACACTTATGATACCAATAACTACCCTAAAATTTATGGCCTACATACTCAAAAAACTAAATTAGCCTTGCAACAACTTCCTGATTTTGCCTAATTGGAGGACCAACTTCTTAAGAAACTAGCTGCTTGTATAAGTAGATGATATCTAAACTAACACTAGTCAATAAAAAAGGGATATCTAATCCACAGTTTGCTTATGACTGGAAGTATGAAGTATTGATGGATTTTGTTTTTATATAAAGGTACTGATATAAATTTGAAAAGATGACCAATGCACATTGGGTAGGTATGGACTATGGACATTGAAAAACACACCCTCCAAGGCAATCTAAAATGTGAACCATGGTAGAAACAGTTCAATCAACAGTAATATTGGGGAATAAATGAACAATATCATAATATTCAAAAATAATTTCCCTGAAGGTTTCAGAAACGTACTGTTTAGATGTTTGTAGATGGTCAAGCCTCAACATTTTCTGGGAAAAAATCCTTGTCCTTGGCAGGACCCCTTAGAAGCTTTTGTTGAAGGTCCAACTGCTTGGGAAGCACAAGTTCAGCTCCATAACCTGACATGGAGAAATATCTCTCCAATACCATCTGAGAGAGAGAAGAAACAATAAAGTTGAAAATATATTTAAATAAAACACCATCTTTCAACTGATCAAGAAAGAAAATATTTGAAGAGAGATTTTACATACCATTGCAGCAAAGGCATCAACTCTTCCTTGGCGAGCAGACTTTTTGACACCCCTGAAAGATTATTGGTAGAATTTTCATATGCCGAAAGCATTTCAGTCCTTTTCCATTTTATTTAATAATTTACATCTTATGACAATTCAACAATAAAATCACTGCAATTTCTACTAATACTAAAGCATCATAAGTTATAGGCGGGAGGGGGGCATATCCTGATATGAATCCCACTTTTGCAGGGTCCCAGTAGGGGTTAGGAGGAGGTGGTCCTAACCTCTTGCCATTTTTTGCTAGAGTGGCCACCCTCAAACTCGAACCATTTCACCCTAGCAGCCCAAGCTTTTACTGTCATACCAAGCAATGGAAAGAAAGATAAATGACCAAGAAATTCATTGGAAGCAGCTGGAGGGAAACAGGCCGTGATATAGCTTAGACATTAATTAGTAATTCAAATAATCGGATTCTATGTTCAGGATCTTAAGTCTGAATAATCTTTAAGCCTAATACATACATAGATATAAGTGACCATTTATCTAACCTGAGTATCAAAATAAAAAATTTGACTGATAATATATCTACAAGCTGAAAAATAAAAACAGTTGAATGAATTCTACCATTCAATTTTTCTCTATTCCACTGGACAATGGAATTATTCCCTAATCTCAGGGAAATGTTTAGACATCGTAGGGCGGAATGGCATTCAATCATGCCGATTTTGGTCTTTAAAATCTCTAGTTAAGGCCCACAAGTATAGGATCCTGATTCCCTGCAAAGGTGGATGACCAGATTTGTGCTTAGAGACAGATGCTTTGTCTTTGAGGAATCAGACATGACACTTCCTTTGTCACCTGAACCAGAGACATTTAATCTATTGCAAAGGACAATAACACATAGCACTAACTAATGAATCCCCTGGGCATCCGAGTCATCTGGCGTGGTTGAATAATTACGTAAACTCAATTATCCAATTCAAAAGAAGATCTCTGGTTGGTTAATCCAATCAGTTCATCGATGGTTGGCAAGTATGATGTTCTAATGATGATCCTGGTTCTCAATCTTATTAAGCATTAACAAATGGGACAGATCTGGCAGTTAAAACATCGGTACAGGCCCCACTTTCCCCTTACTCCACTCGATCAGGACAAAGAGCAGGTACTGGCAATTAACCTACTTACGGCCCTGATAGATTTTAAAAAACCTCGTGAATTGACTTGGGGCAAAAGCAATTCCCATAGCAGCTGTGAGCGAAATGAGAGCAGCCTAAAATGAGAAAACGAGGTTGTGGGAGAGCAATACAAGCGTCGTGCTGCTAGGTGAAGCGATGTATTACTGCACCCTAGATGACAAGAGTCTAGCAGTGACATCAAATCACTCTCCAAGTGCCTCGTCATAGATGTCAATACATATTACAATTCATTTGTTAACTCCACTGGAAACTACTAACTACAGATCTCAAAGCTTGGACAAAGATATTGGTGGTTTTTACGGCAAGTAGCACAATACTACTTTTACATAGTAAACTGAAGACAATTTGTTCACAAGAAAAGAACAAAGAAAAGATAAAAAGGCAGGAACATGATAATTCACAGGTATGCTTGCTCCAAACAAAAAGTATGCAACCAAAATAATTAGGCATCACAGAAAACTTACAAATCAATCATAGAGTCAAGAGCCTCCATTGATGTCCCATGTTCGTCCTGCAGATATACTCGCCAACCTCTGCTTTTAGGGAATACTGAAATCATTATTTAATGTTGAAAGCAAATAGAGATTCCTCTAAACATGGAGAGACATTGAAAATGCAAGTAGTTGTGGCAATAAATACTTGATCTTTGGGAAAATTTACTAGGCAAGACTTGCGAATTGTCAACTTCACCACCAAAAGAGGAACAGAACTTTTGATCATCCTCATAGGTAGAACAAGGTGAGTTTGGTTCGGAAAAAATAATGTTGACGGTATAAACATATTGCCAAGACAGAAATTTCTCTGGAGACCAGTAAAGGTTTGATGTGTCTAAAAGAAGTACAGAACACCCTACTAATAATACCCCCTGAAGATTGGAGTATCAGTAAAACAAGGAGCCCAATAAATGGAAGCCAAAAGCTGCTTAACTTCCTATGATAGATGATCCAGACTGAAGTCCTAACAAGAAGCCTAATAAATGGAATTTAGAAACTTTTATTGTGATCAAACGCTAACATGGGTCAAGGGGGCATCTAACCAAGTAGAGAACGTAAGAACTAAACAGTTTATAGATAAGACATGATGGAAGACAATAAAAATAGGAATTTTTTAAGTTACGGAGGACAAAATCCTCTCAGCTAATATCATAGTACGTCAATAGAACCGGTACCTAAAGACTATTATCAGTAAATCTTATAAGTTCAAAGAACAAAACCCTCTCAACTAATGCCCTGTAACATATAGGATTTCTACCTTTCAAAAAGCATAGAATTTCAATTAGGGGGAAAAAAAAGTAAGGCAAATCTGCCAGAAATTCCTGCTGCAATGTTTAACTTCTGTTTTCAAGAAGTAAAATAAGTGACAATGAGATGGGTATGAATCACCTCTCTGCGGCTCGAACCGCAAACCTTCCAGCCACACTACGAACTTTGTTTGATTGAGGCGTCTCCCTTCCATCGTGAGATTTAGGGAGCCCAATTATGAATTCATCAGCTTCCTAGAATTCCTCCACAAGAATAATATCAATAAAGAAGAGAAATTACTCCCAAAATCAGAATATTCAGTTAAAGTCAAATGTAGAAACTTCCCCACTCATTTAACTTCATATCAAATCAAAATAAACTTAGAAGTAGTTGGACAGTGCCAGTGGAGAAAACGGTGGCTGATTTGTTCCTAAATTATCGAAACTTGAATAAATTCAAAAAAGGGAAAGGGAGAGATGTACCTCTCGTTCTGCTATCTCGAGAAGTCGCAACTCCAGCTTTTGGCCACGCAAATCCAACACCTAAACCAGTTGAAACGAAACCCTAAAGCATGGGGGAAAAGAAAAAAAGAAGAGAAGATGGGAGGTAGAGAAAAACAGAAAAGATAATTTAAAGATTAATACAGTTAAAGGCCTAGGAGAGAAGCCTTTGCCGAGTGCAAGGCCAGTACGAGACATTCCCAAGTCGACTCCTAAGCTGAAGCCTCCCCTCCAAAGAGAATCCATCTTCCGACGAAGCGCATTCGGAGGGATTTCGTCCAGATTAATCCTAGCAGGAGCGTTTCTTGTCTCACCATCCCTCCCAGAACAGAGGCAGTGCACCAAGGTAGATTTAGGAGTAGTAGCAGTGCGTTGCGAGCGATTCTTGGTGTTTAAAGGGAGAAGACAATGTCGTTGGACTGGTAACGGTAGCAGTTGCTGGTGCGCCATTTCGCGCGAAGTACAGATTTCTCTCTCTCTCTCTCTCTCTCTCTCTCCCTCTCTCCCTCTCTCCCTCTGTTAGTAGTTAGGAGTTGGCACCCCAAGGAGATGATCCTAGCATAAATTAGGTCCATGGACCACATAATCGATGTTGGACTATACTTCTAGGGAGTGGGTTGGAGATCCGGAAGAACCCAATCCTATAGATCAGCTTACAAGGTAAGGGAATTCAATGACTTATCAACATACATTAAGTTTCTCATACAGTCGATGTAGGATAAATGAGATTGTAATATTTCGCCATGATCCGTAGGCCCGGTGCCCACGCAAGCTAGCTTTGCACTAGCTATTAGTCCCAGTCGAACACCGCCATACCGACGTCCCCACCCGAGCTGCACGATTGCTCCTGAGAGACGTGGTGCTAACTTTGATACCACTAATACGATCTTGAAAAAACTCAACCCTATAAATCGACTTATTAAGGTGAGGGAACCCAAAGACTTATCAACTCACATTAAGTTTCTCATACAACCGATGTGGAATGAATGGGATCGTAACATAATGGTTGTGCCCAATGGAGAAGGTGGGAAGGGAGGAAAGGGATCATTTCCATATTGGGTGGGAGAGAGATAGATTCAGGCTGGACACAATGCCAACATCCCCTGCCTTTAGGAAAATAAAACCTCTCCAATTCCCTAAAAGTGTGCAGTGCAGCAGTTTTGGGTGGAGATATCGATACCTGACAGCTCGAACCGTTGGATGCTTTAGGGCATTAGAGAGGATTATACCGCATTTGGTTGCGTATATTTGTGGGAGTATGTATTGATTTTGAATGGAAATTTCTAGATAGACATTTTGTAGATTGGTATTTTCGAAAAATAAATTGTTTGGTTACCTTAATTCTGTGACGTGAATCTTGCTGAAAAACTGTTTGGTTACCCTAATTCTGTGATGTGATTCTTCCTGAAAAACTGTTTGGTTACCCTAAGTCTGTCAAGTAGATTCATCATAAATCTATCTGAAAAACTGTTTGGTTACCCTGATTTTATTAGTTGTTAAATCTTAAATTTGAAAGTACAAGGCATTTTAAACAATAATTAAAAATAATGTCATTACTCAATTAATGTACCCTTGAATAATTAATCATATTCAATTACTACTCAATCTAATATAACATAAATTTATGAATATGCCATTATTAACCAAAAATATTAATTTGACACAATTTGTTAGAAATTTAATTTACAAAGAAGTCAATCCATACAATGGTTGATGTTAAAAATAAGTTGAATGGAACATGATATTAGACACATCGACAGAATTACAATACATATAATAATAACAAAATGATATATATAGTCAAAAATGCATAGTAATTGTTTCTGTCTGCAGAATACAATATAAGTTAAGTAGCCACAAATTTTTGTCCTACACCATCTCTTTCCCTCCTCCCACACTAATATTCACTTGTTAAGATTAAGTGTTTTTACAGTAGCAAGCACCTCCTCCAACGTCTTTGTATGCTTCTCACATAACCTTGTTTGATGTTCGAAATCTCTAATTTTTGCTGTGAGGTATCCCTCCAAATAGCCTGTGGATGGACGTGGTGTTGGTATGATGGCTGATAGATCTTTGATATTATTCCCTTGTTGCTAGTTTTAAGAGGAATATTCGCCCTCATCTATAAATTTGAAGAATCCAAAACCATCATTTTTTCCTTGTAAACAAGTTAAAAACAATTGAAACAATAAAAAAAGAGAGAGAAATGAGATTTAATAAGAATGAAAAGAATAAGAGGCATGGTCTCTACATCAGCATCAGGGCCATTGAGAGAGCACGTCTAAGTATCTACCTAGGGGGTAAGGGTGTCATTTTATGGTGCCCTATGAGACGGCGTAGAAGGTGTCACCAAACAGGGATCTTTTTCCATATATATATATAGCAAAGTAGAGGAAAAAAGAAGGGAAGGGGTCCTGGAATCAATAGTGACAATCACAATGAATAATTTACAAAGAAATAATCAACATTAGGAGGAGCTTTCCACCAACTAGAGCTTGGTTGTATTTTTACCATATTGAAGTATGGTTGATGAAGGAACATGGTCTGTATAGATCTCATGCACTGTTTTGAAAAGCGGGAAAACCTCTAGTCATCTGTAATGGCTTACAACTTTGTAGACCTCTCTTGCTGTTGTGACCCGGCCCTTTAAGAGGCTAGCAAAAATAATCACCGCTAAAAAAGCAACATCACTGGTTGACAATAGAATTCCCCATCATTCCAATATTCATATGGAGAGGAGAAATGCAGAAAAGAGTGTGGTCGGCTAGGGACCTTCTGAACAATAAAGGCCTTTATATGGCAAAATTAACCTAGCATTCAAGCAAATCCTTTTATATGCGGTTCCCATTATTTAAATTTGGGTCTGGTCGTTACCATCTCCGTGAAGGGGATATGGTCTTCCTATCATGTATATCTGTAAACAACCCTTATCAACATCGTAATTATGGTTTTCATTTATAAGTAAGTAGTCATCCTCATGCAATATTTGTTGGTTCAATGAGAATGTATATCAATAAACAACCCTTATCAACCTCCATACTTCAATATGGTATTTATGGTATTTTTCTTTTAACCACTCAAAAAAGTGGATCTAGTCTTCAAGCCAATCCAAGAAGTCTTTTGGATCTAGTCTTCATATTATATAAATAAAGCCATAAGCTAGTTCAACCACTTTTCATCAAAACACAATCCAAAGTTCAACCTACAAGAAACCCATAGTTTAGATATCTAACATCCAAATTACCATAAACCATCCTAAATACTTAAATACATGTTCAGATCTCAAGGTTATAGAAATAAAATGACCAACTGCTTCTTCCTACTCTGCCATATAATATTCCATCAAATCTGCCCTGTCTTCCTCCTTTGCTTCCAATAACATTGGGGCTAAGGACCTCTTTTCTAGAAAATATTTTTCACACGGCATCTCTTGGTGAAATCTACACCTGGAATTGCACAATACATAATTAATACTTATAGATGTAGTGGGACAATCTTACAAGATTAATATTTATTAGAGATTTCTGTTGGAGTTCTCTATACCTGGAATTGCATCAATGCAAGCAACTAGTCGTTTGCCAATATCATCATCGGTATCTTGCTTAACTATTACATTGATCGCGTTAGCTATTGCCTTTAATGGACTTGCGATCTTCTCAACACCCCCTTTCTTTTTCTTTTTCTGGGATTTACTACTTGTGGCTTTTGAAGGTGGCCTACCACGATAGCGATTGCTACTTTCCACAGGAGTTCGATCAAGATGTGTTCCACCACCAACATCCTCTTGAGAATCAATATCTAGGTCAATATTGGTCGGCACAGACCCATCAAAATTAATGTTAGTTGCTGCCTCTGATGGGTGGGAAGCATCCTGTCCAGTTGCAATCTCATTTCCCATCCAAACTGCAACATTTAGATATATTGGAAGCACCATATGCTCTCTCCAGAATTTTTGCTCATTTTTCTGCCAAAAGACAATTGTTATAGACACTATAGAAATTGCAACATCCAAATATATTAAAGCAGAAATTGATTCAGATACTATAGAAATTGTTATAACCTTGAATTCAGCCCAAACATGTTGGGGTGCATCAAATCTCATCTCCACTGAATTCTAACCTAATCCACTCTGTTTTTTGTAGGTCACACAATGCTTTGATCCTTGATTTCCAGATTCTGTAATGATTTCTACATTGCTCCCAATCATATGTCAATTGACAGCGATCTTTTATTTTGCCTGAAATTTGCTGCCACTGTTCTTTCTTCAGTCCATTGTCTCCGGACTATCCACTTTTATGTTGATCAATAAGACACTCAAGCAATATATAAGATACAACAGTAGGCCAGTTAGCTTGTGCTCTCGATTGGGAACCCAATTCTACATCCATCTGTTGAAATCTTGTGTGATGGAAATAACTAAATATCATACAAGATTAAAATTTAGAGATGTAGTATAACAATCATTTTGTCATAACAGTAAATACAATCAAGCCAAATATAAAACATACCCACATTTATATAAAAATGATGGAAACAACTAAAAGATAACTCAAATTCATATCACATTAACTAAATAGGAAACAACTAAAAGATAACTCAAATTAATATCACATTAACCAAATAGATAATTATATAGTTCAATCTAAGTCACTTTCAACTAAAACATCTCTTACAAATATAAAACATACCCAAATGTAGTTCAAAATATCTAGCACAACTAAAAGATAACTCAAAGACATGTTACATTAACCAAATAGATAATTATATAGTTCAATCTTCATCACTTTCAACTTCATCAGTCGTATCATCATCATCAACATCTCCTATGTTCCAAACACCAAACATGTTTTCAGCCATATCCTCTCGGAATTGTTCCCAGTCAACATTAGCATCTTCAGCAACAGCGTGAACATCAGCATCTTCAGCATCACTGTGAACATCAACATCTTCATCATCAGTTTGATCAATGGAAGTAGAATCTTCATCATCAGTTTCATCATCAGAACTAGAATCTTCATCTTCACTCTCTTGCACAAAAAATTCCTCCTCATCTTCAACACTATTTTTAGAAAGGATATGATTGTGTATAAGAACACATGCGTGCACAATATTGACTTGCGTCTTATAAGGGTATTCTGCTTGATTTTCAAGATCTTGAATCGTGACTTCAATAGTCCAAAAGCATGTTCAATTATATTGCGCAACGACGAATGTCTCAAGTTAAACAATTTCTTTTTATCAACTGGATGCATGTTAGAGTTTCTCCACTCTTTCAGATGATACCGAACATTACGGTATGGCCTCAAGAACCCCTCCTTGTTGGCAAATCTAGCATCAACAAGATAGTATTTACCTCTTGATACCACTAGCTTTGCTTCTCCTTCCTTGCGATGGGCAATATCTAATATCCTAGCATCTGATGTTGATCCTTCCCAGCCAGCGAGTAGGTAAGTAAACTTTGTATCGAAATCACACGCAGCTAGGATATTCTGAGATATATTTCCCTTTCTATCACGAAACCTCTTGTGTTGGTCTATCGAAACCCATGCTGGGATATGTGAACCATCCATGGCTCCAATGCAGTCCTTGAACCATGGGTAGAATCTTCGACGGTTACCTGATATTCGATCATGCGTTGTGGTACTTGGAGGCTTCATTAATATTGGGTACAATTGAAGTATTGCAACCAACACAATGTTAAAGTACCGACTTATGGTCTCACCAGAATGGCCAAAATCATGCGCATTGATACGATTCTTAACATTGTGGCCAATTGTTTTTAGAAAAATGACTAGCTACTCCACTAACAATGCTTTGCTGTCATAAAGAAGACCCCTCTCTCTCATCAAATGACTTAAACTAAAAAATGCACCCCTGGTCATTCTTGTGATGGTACGACATGTGGTGTCGGATACCCTTATAATTCTTTGTGTCTCAATATAGCCACGGCGACTCTCATCACGGTAAGGGTGCCTTCGGAGATACTTCCTCCAATAATATTCCGCTCCTAAAACAGCAGCTAAGATAATTATTCTCTTGCGCTTTCGCTGCCGTTTCCGGTAGGCCTCATCATTCATGTGAATGATATCCATGTAAATGTATATCTACAATAAACCCTTTTTTAAATTAGGACAAAACTCAACACACCAAAATCCCTAAATAGAAAGGTATCTATGTTGTGGTCCATTTGATGCATATACATATAAATATACAAGACATAGGTATCTTAAAAAGACAAAAATAAATCACATCAGATTCAGGAACATCAAATTCCATATGTAATTTTTAATGCCTGAAGATAGTTTATCAAACACCATTCAACTTGTTATCAAACTAAAACCCCTGTTTTTTTCTATTTCTTTCCCAAGTTTGCCCAGTTTTTTTTTTTTTTCAAGACGAAAAAAAAAATTTGATTGCAGGACAAGAGATCAAAGAAAGAACCAGTAAGGCAGCTGGATTGGGGTGAAGAGCATGGCTTATTACTCCATTGCAGGAGATTATACATTGGCCTTTTTCTTCACTGGGGGTTTGCTGCCAAGGGGTTACACGTCAGCGAACTTGGTGCTTATTCCAAAAAAGCAGAACCCAGAGTGCAGTTTGTACTTTGTATACTTGGGTTTAGAAGTACTGGTTGTGGCTTTTATGGAAGGTTATTGCTAAAGCAGAACCAGTGAAAGGCAATTGCTAAGGATTAGATACAAGTATTTAGAAGCTGTTCTTAGATAAGAAGTTGGGTTTTTTATTCACAAGAAGCAACCACTTCAGAGATTATAAACAGTATATCCAATGATTCTTCACTCATACAGGAGGTTCTCAGTAAGAAGGTGCCTATATTTATGATGCATGCATCTGTATTCATCTCAGGACTTGCATTCTCAACTTACTTTTCATGGAGACTTTCTTTGGTAGCCTTTCCCTTAATTATTTTACTTATAATTCTTGGGATGGTTTATGGAAAGTACCTTCTCTACCTTTCCAAGAAGACCCATAGAGAATATACCAAAACAAATACTATGGTAGAACAGGCCGTAAGCTCTATTACGACCATCTATTCATTCATTCACTGCTGGGAAGAGAATTCTAGAGAGGTATTCAGCCATACTTGATAGAACAATGAAATTGGGGATCAAGCAAGGAATTGCCAAAGGAATTGCAGTGGGGAGCACTGGTCTTTCGTTGGCTATATGGACTTTCCTTGCTTGGTATGGAAGCCAATTGGTGATGTATAAAGGAGAGAGTGGAGGAAGGATTTATGCTGCTAGGATTTCCTTCATCGTGGGTGGACTGTATTTGTTAATTATAGTTCTTATTTCTCATTAGGTTTACAATTCAGGTTTTTAATTTGCTTAGCTAAATTATTTCTGTTTTCATATCATAGAACCCTTGCTTTATATATATGGGTGTTGAAGGTTTTAAAAAAAAAAAAAAATACAATAAAATATGAATTAAATTTAATTCTTTCTAAGACTACTCCAAATAAATGCATATCCATCCAAATATTAAATATAATAGTAAAAAAAAAAAAAAAGAGTCCATTTGGTTGTTCCCACTTTCCCAACCCAAAGATCATATATGAGAAACTAAAGTGAAACCCACTTACGTGGTGGTGATTAGTGGTGGAAATACTCCCAGGATGATTTTAATTTCTGTTTTGTAGATTAGCCTCTGCTTCTCAGAATCTCAATTACAGAAGAAAATATTATCTTCTTCCAAATTGCATTCCCACCGTGAAGGCTGAAAGCTTCCCAACACTCAAGGAATGCCAAGTTGTAAGAGAAACAAACAGCTGCAGATTGTAAGAATGCCCTATTTCAGAATAATAATACTAAAAAGAAGAAGACAGGAGGGTAATGGATACAGAGAAGCAGGAATCAGAGAGGGGGTTTTAAACCCTAGGTCACTAAGGCTGTATGAATGCATTATTTCAGAATAATAAGAAAGAGATGAAAGAGATGCAGACCTCAAATGTCGAAGATGAGTTGAAGGAGGCGCAGATGCCTAGCAGATTGTAATGTTAGGCTTGGAAGACAATGGAGATGCAGATCGCTTTTCCCTTCATTAACAAAGGTAGAAAGCGGTAGAAGATGATGGAGATTGGAGCCTTGCTTCTCTTCTTGGGGAGGAAACGCTACTTGCAGGAAGAAGATCCTACAAAATGCACATATTTGAAAAAATAAATATCATAAGAGATATAGAGAGAGATAGAGAGACGGACAGAGAGAGCAGAGAGAGATGGTCATAGAAAGATAGCGAGATTGAGAGTGAGAAAGAGGAAGGAAATACCTGCAAACGCTCTTCGTACGGAGCTATTCCAGGTCTCTTCGATGGAGCTCTTCCATGTCTCTTCGAACGGTAGCTCTTCTAGGTTTCAATTTTCCACGATTTTTTTTTGTTTCTCAAGCTTCATGCCCTTTTATACCCCTGCTCAAAATTTTTGTTTCAATATAGATTTCACTTCATGAGATGAAATCTCAAGATTTCATTTTTTACCCTAAAACGATGGATCTTTAGATTTTGTAAATTTTTGGAAGGTAAATCACTTTTTCAACCAAACGGTTTTTTTAAATCAAATTCATGTATTTAAAAAATTACATCCTAAAGAATTAGGCAAGCTTTGCACTAGCTATTAGTCTCGATCGAACACCGTCATACCGACGTCCCCATCCGAGCCACACGATTGCTCCTGAGAGACGTGGTACTAACTTTGATACCACTAATACGATCTTGGAAAAACTCAACCCTATAAATCGACTTATAAGGTGAGGGAACCCAAAGACTTATCAACTCACATTAAGTTTCTCATACAACCGATGTGGAATGAATGGGATCGTAACATAATAGTTGTGCCCAATGGAGAGGGTGGGAAGGGAGGAAAGGGATCATTTCCATATTGGGTGGGAGAGAGATAGATTTAGACTGGACACAACGCCAACATCCCCTGCCTTTAGGAAAATAAAACCTCTCCAATTCCCTAAAAGTGTGCAGTGCAGCAGCTTTGGATGGAGATATCGATACCTGACAGCTCGAACCGTTGGATGCTTTAGGGCATTAGAGAGGATTAAAATCTTTGCATTTACCCATACTTTTATAATTCTAAACTTCTCAACAGTAAAAGATATCATTTTCATCTTGTGTTTGAAACATTTTTAGTCCGTAAATATTCTTGTAGCAACTTGGTCCTCTATTTCAATGCCCATCCAGGATTTAAGGCAAAATTTGGGAGGTGTGTGTACATTTGGGAGGTGTGTGTACAAGAGCAGGACAGAGGAATAAATATTCTTGTAGCAACTTGGCCCTCTATTTCAATGCCCATCCAGGATTTAAGGCAAAATTTGGGAGGTGTGTGTACAGGAGCAGGACAGAGGATGAGTTTGTGCAACGAATGACAAATATATTAGAGAGGTATCAATTACATAATCACTAGTGGATGAATAGGACTGAGCAACAATCCTAGCCTCCGCAACACACAAAAGTATGTAGTCTTAATCGGATTGAGCAACCAGCCCAAACTCAGTAGCCAAACTAACACCGGCCAAAGAATCAATACACTGGTGTCTGACTGGTTTCTGTAATGGCTATAAAAAGAGTCATTGCACAACGGTCACTAGGAACGATTAAATAGATTGTAATAAAATGAGAGATTAAATAAATATTATATTATTTGGGTAAAATGCTTTAGTCCCACATAGGAAAACTATAAGAGTTATAAATGGTATTTATTATAGGGCGGGGGTTTCCTGGTCTGTCCACCCCATTTAAGAATCTTGTGAGGGATAGTTTTCGGACGGTAGGATTAAAACGGTTAAATATGATGCATTGATTTGGTATACAATGGTATACACTTAAATACGTATTCTTTTTTATATGAAATATGTATTCTCTTACTAAAAAAGAAATACCAATCTATAATTGAAAAAAAAAATACCTAATACAGTTAAAAAACGTAAAACACCCTTTCGTCTTCTCCCCTCAGTCTCCTAGGGTTCTCAGCGGATTCGTGCTTCGCACTTGGAATGTCATCAACAACCTGCAGGAGAAGCAACAGGTAACGTCTGCTGCTCTCTCTCTCTCTCGCTCTCTCCCTCTCTGTCTTCTCTCTCGCTCTCTCGCTCTCTTGCTCTCTCGCTGTCTCTATCTTTCTCTCTCGCTCTCTCGCTCTTTCTGGCCTTGTGAATGATTGGATGTGGGTTTTATTTTTTGAAGCTTGAAAATACCCTGTTCACGAGCTCTGAAGACCACTGCATTTTGGATACAACATCTTCACCGCAGGTATACTTCATTTTTTTGTTCTTTAAACATGTTTAATCCAGCAGCAGTATAGAAGTATTTCAAAACCTATGGCAGCAACAAAGAAAGGGGAAAAATAGGCTATCGGTTAGATTATATAGGGAGGATAAAAATATAGAGCCTCCATGTTAGCAATTGATTTTCTCTGTAACCTGGGGCTACCATGGAATGACTAGACTCTTGGATTTAATCCAAGATACTGATCAGGATTTCTGAGAATGAGGTTTAGGGAAATCATCAAAGCCCATAACTGCAGCTTTTATATGGCTAAACAAAACTGCCAATCTCCTTTTCTCTCATTGCTAATGGGTTCCTGAATCAAGAAGTTGAGTTTTGGTGAGAGAAACACACCTTCTGTTCAGCTGCACTCTTTAAACTTAGAGAGAAATCCCATGTCGGTGGGTTGCAATCTTATGGTGCCTCCTATTGCTTCAACTCAATTTCCATTATATTTTGCTGATCTTAGTCCTGTTTTCTTTATTTTCTCCCTTCAAGCCCTATGTTGCATCGCTGTCCATATTCTCTGTTTCAAGCCTATTTCGATACCCATATCCATAATTATTGTGCACAACTGGAGCTGCCAATCTGCCTAAGAGTGTCATGTGTGATGAATAGCAGTTTATGAAAAAGGAACATAAATGTCTCAGCAGAAAATTGCCAAAGAGATGGCGGCTTCAATTATTGCTTGTTATGTATAAAGGTGATAATTAGGAAAGTACCAAAAACATGATTGTTGAATTATGTGTGCAATGAAAAGAAATAATGACATGCATATTGTTAGTAGAGTAGTGGACAACTAGAGATGTCAAAGACTGTCATAGGTGGTAAATGGCAGAAGTCAAAAGGAACAAGAACAATGACAGATTCTAATGTAGACAAAGCAGTAGAGAGTCAACGAGATGGTGATTTCAGTTTTGCTTGTCATGTATGGGGTTTGTAATTAGGAAAGTTGGGGAAATGTGAATATTTATTTGTTGTATAAAAAGAGTGGTTGTTTAATGCATGAAGTGCTGGTGAGCCTGGCTCCATGCTTGAACCCTATAAATACCAAAGATATAGCGGATGTTTCACTATGGAATCAATGGCAAAGAAAGAATTTTCCTAATAAATAGAGCATAGAGGGCTGCCACACAAATGAATTGAGGTTGTTCAATTTTTTCGTTTTAGATATGGGTCTCATTTATTGTTTAATTATTTGTGTGGGATACAAGAAAATTCTAGTGTCTTATCCCAAGAAAAAAAGACCTCTATTTATATAGAGTTTTGTAGCAGAAATAGCTGTAGAAATCCAATAGGCAGTACCTTCCTTTGCCTGGTGGACCAGGGAAAACTCAGTTGGATAATAATTGGGTGGATCTGTGAGTATTCTAGCCTACCCCAGGTAGTTGTGATAAAAGATTCTGTTGGTCATACTATGATTGTTAATTTTGTTTCTTGATCTCTCTTCAGAAACTTCTTGGAAGGGGGTATGTTGGTTCACTGGGCAGAACTGAGGACCTACTTTTTTATAGTAATTATAGACCATATAAGTAGAATTCGACTCTTGCTCTCAGAAAATTCAATGTATGAAGCTGAGGTTAAGGTCTCTAGGTCAGAGATAGCATGGAAGAGTTTATAATGTTGTTCTACTGAAAGGTTTTAAGAGTTTGGTGGTCACTGTAGTAACATTTTTTCTACTGTAAAGGTCTATGAGTTTGGTGGTCTCTACAGTAACTTTATTTCTGTTTCTTAAGATAATAGTTGGATTATATGAATGAGGATACCGGCATTTGGTTTGTGTCTTTGGCTACTTCCCAGTAGGCAGTATGCATTCATCTTTTCGGATAATCTTGTCATTCTAGAATTTTTTTTTTGGAGGGGGGGTTGTTGTTGGAGTGCAGTTCAGGTTCTTGTATGAGCACCATTCGCGTATGGCCTAGCTGCACAGATGCAATCCAAGGGAGGTGGGTTCCACAGCCTGATCCCATCTGTGTGGCTCAGACCCGTACGAGAATTCTCGTATGAGAACCTGAGCCAGCCTCGGGTTGTTAGGCGTCACTATGCCTAGTAAAGTATAAAGCATATCAACTGACTGCTCAATTTGATATGGTTTGAAATTAATTACTTGTTAGGTCATCATGAACCTAAAAGTAATTTGGACGACATTGACATTAACTTCTTACCAAAAAAAAAACATTGATATTGAGGTGTGGTCAAGGTATTGGGCAGCAGGGGGTGTTTATTTAAGAATCTTTTGGGGGGTTTATTTTGGACCATTGGATCTAGGCACCATGGAGATACATGTGTTGATTTGTAATAAATGGTATAATATATGCTTAGGCATACATAATTTTCATGTGTTGAATTGGGTTGCTTTCTTCCATCGCTCTGTCACATTGCATCACCAAATTACAAGGAAATGGGAGGGACTATTGGTGCACATTATGACTACTCTATCAATTATCATTAACAATTATGTTATGCTTATATACTTACAGAGTTTTAGAGGGAACAAAAAAATGGAACATGACGATGGATTATCGTATACTATTGTCGATGGATCTATGGCGGAGGTTATTATACCATATAGAGACTTAGGTAAGTTTTACCTTGAAATGCTATTGAAATGACAACAAATAGAAATTAAGGTCCCTCTGATACATTTAGCTGTGTGTTTCATTTTGTAGAGGATGCGTATGCTAATGAAGGTCCCTCTGATATGGAGGAAGCTCTTCGATTAGATGTGGAAGATATTGAAAAGGAATTAAATAGTAGGGACATGGTAGTTGATGATGGAAGTGATATAACAAATGGAAATATAGTAAATCATGTATTTGTGGATGAACCAAGTGAGAATGGTGATGGGGGAGAAAATTTGTTTGTTGATGATCCAACGGAACACTTTGACAATCCTGTTGAGCATAATGAGGAACTATGTATTGGGAAGTATTTTGCCAATGCAAACGCTGCATATGAATTTTATAACAATTATGCTCGGAATATGGAATTTAGTGTTCGGAAATCTAAAGTGGAGAGGTCAAGGAAAAGGAAAGAAGGAATGGACGTGGATGGGGATGTCTTGTCTCGCATGTATGTTTGTAGTAGGGAAGGTTTTAAGGATTGCAAAGATAAAAGACAAGAAAGGAAAGATGTTACTCGTCGAGCTGATAGTAGAGTTGGTTGTCCTGCTCGTTTGCGGGTAAAATCAATTGAAGGGGGCTTGGTTGTTGACCAATTTATTTCAGCCCACAACCATAGCCTCGTGGAACCCGCTGAAATTTATCGGCTTCGCTCACATCAATGGCTCTCAGACTTGGTTGTACAGATTGCAAACACTCTAGATGATTGTGGTATTGGACCGGCAACTATTTATGAGGTTGTGAAATCTATGTCTGGTGGGGCCTCCAAGGTGGGTTTGCCAGAGTTGGCATTTAAGAATTTTATGAAGAGACAAAATCAGAAGTTTCTTGGGATGGACTTAAAAAAGTTAATAGAATATTTGCACCATTCCAAACTGTGTGATCCTCAATTCTTTTGCAAAATGGCTACAACAGATGATGGTACTATACGGGGTATCTTTTGGGTTGATGGGGCGGCGAGGGCTGCATATCATGTATTTGGGGATGTAGTGGTATTTGATACAACATACAAGAAGAATCGATATCACTTCCCGTTTGGTCCCTTTACCGGAGTAAATCATCATGGTCAAAGTATTTTGTTTGGATGTGGGTTGGTAGCTGATGAGACAATTGAGTCGTTTATTTGGTTATTCTCTACATGGTTGAAAGCAATGGGGGATCAACCACCAGTTGCAATTATTACAGACCAATGTCCATCATTGTTGACGGCCATTCCACATGTGTTTCCTAGGGCAAAGCATAGGTATTGCTCTTGGCATGTGCAAAAACATTGCATGGAACACTTGAGCCATTTGTATGGGACGAGTCAGTCATTCAAACAGGATTTTGGGAGGTGTATATACGGTAGTAAGACGGAGATTGAATTTGAGACACGTTGGCAAGAGTTATTAGTAAATTATAATCTCGTTGAACATGCGTGGCTGAAGAAAATGTACGAGCAACGGGTGCATTGGGTACCACTATATCTAAGAGGTACTTTCTTTGCCGGCATGTCATCTACACAAAGAAGCGAGGGGATGAACTATTACTTTCGCGGTTACTTTAAGCAATCAATCCCATTGTACAAGTTTGCACGACAATACGAAAGGGCTGTAGAGAGACGTCGGGAGAGGGAAGCTAGTAGTAATTTTGCTTGTATAAACACAAACCCTCCATTGTTAGTTGGTAGTCCTTTGGAGGTGCATGCATCTAAAGTGTACACAAGGAAGATTTTTGAAATCTTTAAGAAACATTGGTCTCAAACACTAGGATTGACAGCCTCGTTAATGGAAGTACATGGTCAAAAGCAAAAATATTTGGTGGGTCCCTTTGATGTTCCCGAAGAGTATAAGTGTGAAGTTTGGTTTGACCTTGATGCCGGTGTTGTCACTTGTAGCTGTAAATTGTTTGAGTTTATGGGTTTGTTATGCAAACACATCTTGCGAGTCTTCCATAAGACGGACCTCAAGGAGATACCTTCCCAATATCTCCTAAAACGGTGGACCATGGATGCAAGGCATTATTTGTCGAGTCACAAAGAAGTAAGTGATGGAGGTTTTGGATCAGTAACAAGTATGTGGGCTTTCCAAGATGCCGTTAGGCGTTTGATAGCCACAATCAGTGGTTCACAAGAGGCATGTGATTCTGCTACGGTTGCATTGGGGATTGTGAATCAGAAAATCTTACAAGCAATGGGTGAATCCAATTCACAAACTTTTGGTGTTGACCCACAACCCTCTGCCAATGCTACACATGACCTATATCGTAATCTCCATATTCCTATGGATGTGGTTACAAAGGGTCGGCCTAATGAAAGTCGTAGTAAACATCCAATGGAGATGACAAGTGGAAGGAAGAATAGATGTGGCAACTGTAAGGAGTTAGGGCATAACAAGTCCACTTGTAAGAAGGTTTGTTTCTAAGAAATTTGGTTTTGTGTTAGTACTTTTTAGTGCAATACTATTGATGTGGACTGTGCCTTATGTTTGTTCAGGTAGTATCAGCATCGGCAAATGATTTCAATGGCCAGTGCAATGAAGAATAGATATTAGAGAGAGATTTCTGGTCTGGTCTGGTATGTTTGATCTCATGTGTGTTGTCACTTTCTTCCTACTACTTCCTCCTCCCAACCCCCACCCCGGTTGCACTGTCAATCTACTTCTGTCTTTTTTATTTCTTACATAAGAAAGGTACAGCATAAATTTTTTTGTTTCATTAATGGTGGTACATATGGTAGACTCGGATACAAGATGTATGGGTTTGGGGTATCACTTTGCCAATGGCTGCTGTTATGATGATTCATGGTATGAAGGTGAACCAAGGGTTCATGAAGAAACACATTATGCTCTCTAGTTGCTGTATTTATTTATTTTTTTTGGTTAAACTCATGAGATGTTAAACTTTTATTAATGGCAATTGGAATTGCTGCAATTTTTGTTTTTGGTAATTGCCATGGTAATATCTGTATCTTTTTTTTTTAGTAAATTACTCCCCCCTCCCCTCGATTATGCCCTCATGACATTATGCTTTGTAGTTGCTGTATTTTTTCTGTTATTAGGTGGGTTCTGTCCTCCATTTGGGATATTTTTTTTTTTTAAGTTAAACTCATGAGATGTTAAACTTTATTAATGGCAATTGGAATTGCTGTAAATTATTTTTTTTTTTGGTAATTGCCATGGTAATATATATCTTTTTTTTTTTAGTAAATTATTCTCCCCTCCCCTCGATTATGCCCTCATGACATTATGCTCTGTAGTTGCTGTATTTTTTCTGTTATTAGGTGGGTTCTGTCCTCCATTTGGGATGTTTTTTTTTTTAAGTTAAACTCATGAGATGTTAAACTTTATTAATGGCAATTGGAATTGCTGTAAATTTTTTTTTTTTTTGGTAATTGCCATGGTAATATATATATCTTTTTTTTTTTTAGTAAATTACTCCTCTCTCCCCTCGATTATGCCCTCATGACATTATGCTCTGTACTTGTTGTATTTGGTTACTCATGAATGGATATACATATGCTAGACAGTATTTCGGATACAAGATCTATGGGTTTGGGGTTTGACTTTGCCAATGGCTGCTGTTATGATGATTCAAGGTATGAAGGTTTGAACCAAGGGTTCATGAAGAAACACATTATGCTCTCTAGTTGCTGTATTTATTTATTTTTTTAGTTAAACTCATGAGATGTGAAACTTTTATTAATGGCAATTGGAATTGCTGCAATTTTTTTTTTTTTTTTTTGGTAATTGCCATGGTAATATATATATCTTTTTTTTTTTGAGTAAATTACTCCCCCCTCCCCTCGATTGTGCCCTCATGACATTATGCTCTGTAGTTGCTGTATTTTTCCTGTTATTAGGTGGGTTCTGTCCTGCATTTGGGTTATTTTATTATATTTTTCTGTTTGTAAGTTTAATTAAAAGCAATCTGTTGTTTAAGTATTTTGTTACTCAGGAATGGAGATACATATGCTGGAGAGTATTTCGGATACAAGAGTATTTCGGAACCAAGGGTTCATGAAGAAACACAACACATGATGCTCTGTAGTTGCTGTAATTTTTTTTTTTCAAGTTTAACTCATGAGATGTTATTGGCAATTGGAATTGCTGTATTTTTTTTAGTAAATTACTCCCCCCTCCCCTTGATTATGCCCTAATGACAAGCCCCACCCCCTCCCCTGGTTCATGGCATGAAGTTCGGGAGCAAGGGTTCCTGGACAAACACATTATGCTATCTAAGCGGTTTTTTTTGAAGTTAAAACTCATGATGTGTTAAACTAATTTTTTTTAAGTTGGCAATTGGAATTGCTGTAATTTTTGTTTGGCTCTCATGACATGGGTTTTTTTTTTTTTTTTTGGGAGTAACTGACTACCCCCTCCCCTCGATTATGCCCTAATGACAAGCCCCACCCCGTAAATTGATTACCCGTATTGAATACCCAGTTGGATTTCTGCAGCTTCATGGAGAAACATATTTTGTAATTGATTGCTCTTTGACACAACCATCCTCTGTTTTATTTATCATATAATATGCTAACTCGGATTGGATTCATTATGATTGATAGATGGAATATCATCTAATTATAAATTGGAACACTTTGTATCTTCTAATTTCTCTTGGACTTGCCCAAATTTTGGTCCCATGGAAGTCCCATATCCTTTAAGCACCAACCCAAACGGTAAGGATGACACATTTATGGACTAGAAAAGAGATTACAAATCACTCCACAAACAGCAAAAGGCTGGATGGATTGGGTTCACAACTGAGTTTTGAACAGAGTTCTGAAATCGGTTAAAAAAATTCAAGAACTTTTTGGCTTCATGATTGAAGCTTGGCCGGTTCTTTTAGGCTATTGTGCAATGCTATTAAGTGGTAACAGTGAGTTCCATGCATATTTTATTGTCCTCAGAAATTTCCTAGGAAATACCACAATTCAAATTCAATTGGTTTCTCAATTCTATCCCTATTCGGTTTCTCATTCTATCCCTATTCAGTTGGGAATATCACATTGAAATAAACTAATCCTAAAGGGTTCGAAGATGTGGAAGCAGACTTCCCCTTTAAACCTGTAATGGATGGATCAAGAAGAGCCCTTGACTGATTAATAATTTGCTGATGATAAGCCGATGTGCAAAAAGAGATAACCATCACAAGTCAAACCATATAAAACTGCAAAACCTTAACTTCAAATATGTTGCTCCTTAAATGAGCAAAGTACAAAGATTTTCACCCAAAGCCAAAAGAAAATACCCATTGTTCAATATGTTACTGCTTAGATTGGACAACTAAAAAAAAAAACAAAAACTACAAAGCGAAACGATAATCTGATTCCAAACACCACCCATCAGTTCTAAGGTTTACAAAACAAAAAGACCAAAATAACCAAAAGTAGCTTAATCCGATCCACTTCCTCCAAAGCCATCTCCATTTCCACTTTCATTTGCATTTTCAATTTCAACTCCATTCCCACCTTCATTTACATCTTCAATTTCAACTCCATTTCCAACTTCAATTTCAGCTTCACTTCCTCCACAGTCATCCATGTAGAAGCAAGGGTGGAAAACCGATGGATCAACATGTCCTCCAACTAGGTTATCTTCACCTTCAAGGTCAGACAGATTAATGAATATAGGAGATTTGGGATGTTCCTTCGGATCGTGCACATAAATTGGCTTCAAGGATGAGCTCCCCCGTTCAATCCGGATTAGAGGTTTGTTAGGCGTGTGTGGCAGTTCCACCATATCCTCTTTTTTGATCTTCTTCACCGCAACAGCACCTTTCTTTAGTTCCACATTAACCTCGTTTTTTATCTTCTTAAGCACAGCACCTCCTTTCTCCTGTTTTTTTTTTTCTTTCAGCTTTCGTAACATCAACTTAAACTTCTCGATCTTGCGACGCAGCTTCTCCTTGTCGAGCTTAGTTTCAGCAGGCCTTTTCTTCTTCTTGGTCTCTCCTTCATGAAACTTCACTCCTTTGTCAAACCTGGGTTTGAAGGGATCTCCCTCGCTACTCTTGGTTTCCATTGACCTTATCTTCTTGCTCACTCCATGAAGGCCGGAGTCAGAGTGATATCCTTTCAGACTTTGGGAAGACATCTCCATTTTAGAATCAAACTGATATCCTTCCATCCTTTGAACTTTTTGCCTATAACGTCCTAACTAATAGAACGAAGGACAGATTTATATATTCCCTCCTCCCCCCTCCCCCCTCTCCCCCGCCCTCTCTCTCTCTCTCTCTCTCTGTCTCTGTCTCTTTACTTCTCCAGAATTATCCCTTTTTCTTTTCCTAGATTTGAAGTGGACTGAAATCATTCCTATTGAATTGAATTTTGATCAAAAAATAAGAAAACGTTTTAAATTCTACTCTTTCAATGAGTTGTAAAACAGATTATTTGGCTTCCCAATTTGCCTTTACCAATTACCAGCGCACATGGAGCCATCAATGCTTCGTCTTCCCAAAACGTTTTCTGAAATATGGAATGAGTGTCAATGAGTAATTAAAGCACCAGTTTTAGAGAGATTTCAAACGGCCAGGAGCAAACAAGTGAGAGAGTATAACAATGGAAGCTAAGGGATGCGATTGAGCTTCCTAATAACAGAATTACACCTGTCAAATCAACCGTTCAATAACCAGTCTCAAATAAATCACTAACGTTCTACTACTAAAAAAAAAATAATTTTAATAACTAACGAGAAGACGTTGTATAATGAAATACATAAGTGATGTCTATATCTTGTATAGACTGGTTTCCTTATCCAAAGGAACCACTCAATCAAAAGCAATCTGACGTCTTTGATGTCATGTAAACCACTTAGCTGTTCTATTAGAGTTAAAACTCTCTCCAACAATTGTATACATTCATACTGATACTTCAATACAAATCAACCCCTTGAATCTCTTACTTATCTAGTCTTTTACGTACACATCCCTTATCTCACGGTTCCACGTGATGAAGGGTTTTAGGCTTTTAATGGGTTGTTCTTATCGAACAAAGGACTAATTAATGACTTGTTAAGGCAGAGAGAGAGACGCTAACGGGCAGATCAAAAGGCCTTTTTGATAATTCCACTTGTGGTTAAGTTAGCACAAGTTACGTTAGTAGTGGTCAGTTGTTCATATCAAAATAATTAATTAAGGGCCATTAATTAATGAGGTGTTAAAGCAGAGAGAGAGAGAGAGAGAGAGAGAGAGACCCAAACGATAATCCTTTATGGGATTTAGGTTGGCCTTCTACTTCTCCCCCAAAAAAAAAGGGTGGCCTTGTGCTAAGCCAAAGAAATATTCAGATGTAACAAAATGAATAATAAATCGGTCTATGAATCGGTTCGATTCAAGATGGATATTGAAGAAAATGAATAATAAATCGGTCCATGAATCGGTTCAATTCAAGATGGATATTGAAGAAAATGAATAATAAATCGGTCCATGAATCGGTTCAATTCAAGATGGATATTGAAGAAAATGAATAATAAATCGGTCCATGAATTGGTTCAATTCAAGATGGATATTGAAGAAGATGAATAAGAAATCGGCCCATGAATCGGTTCGATTCAAGATGGATATTGAAGAAAATGAATAAGAAATCGGCCCATGAAACAGTTTGATTCAAGATTGATATTGAAGAAGATGAATAAGAAATCGTTCCATGAATCGGTTCGATTCAAGATTGATATTGAAGAAGATGAATAAGAAATCGTTCCATGAATCGGTTCGATTCAAGATGAATATTGAAGAAAATGAATAAGAAATCGGTCCATGAATCGGTTCGATTCAAGATGGTTATTGAAGAAAATGAATAAGAAATCGGTCCATGAATCGGTTCGATTTAAGATGGATATTGAAGAAAATGAATACAAAATCGGCCCATGAATCGGTTCGATTCAAGATGGATATTGAAGAAAATGAATAAGAAATCGGCCCATGAATCAGTTCGATTCAAGATCGATATTGAAGAAGATGAATAAGAAATAGTTCCATGAATCGGTTCGATTCAAGATGGATATTGAAGAAAATGAATAAGAAATCGGCCCATGAATCGGTTCGATTCAATATCGATATTGAAGAAAATGAATAAGAAATCGTTCCATGAATCGGTTCGATTCAAGATGGATATTGAAGCAAAAGAAATAAGAAATCGGCTCAATAGTAACGATTAACAAAGTATCGAATTACGGAGCCGGATCAAATAACCGGAACCGATCCGGACCGAATTTAATATGGTTAAGTCTTGGATCTGAAAATCTGAAAATGTCTTTAAAAATCGATTCCGATCGGATCCGGATCTACCAACCTAACCAGCGAATGTAATCGAATATCCCCAATTGTCACATGCGTCAATGAGTCGACTCCGTCCGAACTATCCAAATCCCCTGATTATACTGTATAAACAAACTAGATTTTAGAAAATTGAACGAGTCTTTATTTGAGGTAAAAACTCACAATAAGGGGTGTCAATGGGTCAACTCGGGTTTTTTTGGTTTCGATGTGGTCTTTAGAGAAACCAAGAGCAATTCAATGATAACTTTTTGGTTTTGGCTCGGTGTCCATGAGTCGACAAGGGTGTCAATGAGTAATGATTAACAAAGTATCGAATTACGGAGCCGGATCAAATAACCGGAACCGATCCAGACCGAATTTAATATGGTTAAGTCTTGGATTTGAATATCTGAAAATGTCTTTAAAATTCAATTCCGATCAGATCCGGATCTACCAACCTAACCAGCGAATGTAATCGAATATCCCCAATTGTCACATGCGTCAATGAGTCGACTCCGTCTGAACTATCCAAATGCCCTGATCATACTGTATAAACAAACTAGATTTTAGAAAATTGAACGAGTCTTTATTTGAGGTAAAAACTCACAATAAGGGGTGTCAATGGGTCGGCTCGGGTTTTTTTGGTTTTGATGTGGTTTTTAGAGAAACCAAGAGCAATCCAATGAGAACTTTTCGGTTTCGGCTTGGTGTCCATGAGTCGACAAAGGTGTCAATGAATAACGATTAACCAAGTATCGAATTACGGAGCCGGATTGAATAACTGGAACTGATCCGGACCAAATAACAGAAACTGATCCAGACCGAATTTAATATGGTTAAGTCTTGGATCTGAAAATGTATTTAAAATTCTATTCTGATCTGATCCGGATCTACCAACCTAAACGGCGAATGTATTCGAATATCCCCAATTGTTGCATGCATCAATGAGTCGACTCCGTCAGAACTACTCACCACAATCCTTGATCGATACCCGTCTATTACGCATCTCCATCTCATGCAGGTATGGGATATCCACATAGTAATCAGGCTAAATCGGTTCAGAAATCGAATCGATGTAGAATTCTGGAATTAGCCCATGATTCGGTTCAATTGAGATGGATTATAAAGAAAATGAGTTACAATCAACCGATCCCAATCCGAGTCAACCGATTCTTAAATCCAGGCTCCAGTCTCTACCAAAAAAAAACATGCCACAGTATGGCAGCAGAGTAGATTCAGATCCTCTACTGCCGAGTAGGTTCCTGCCATGGTCCTGCTGGCATCTGTGAGCTTGACACCTGTCAATATCCATATCCAACGTCCAAGTTACAAATCCTCTAAAAAGTGGTAGGATTTCCGGTTTATGAGCACACCAAACGCAAGCCAACCATAAACCCAAACCGACCAGAAAATAGAAACGAAAGGTTTTAAGTTTCAAAACAAAAAGAAATCCCTGCTTCTCTCTCATCTTCTTCATCTCCTCACCGCCATGGAACCTTGAACAACACTTGAACAGCACCGAGGGAACAGTGAACAGTGAGAAATTTCCTTCCATTCCTCTTCTTCATCTCCTCACTGCAATGGAACCGTGAAGGCTCCTGTCTTCTTCCTCTCCTCTGCTTCATCTCCTCTGCAACCTCTGTTGTTCGCACAAATCGGAAGCCGAGGATCGTTGGTGGAACCATTTGCCCCTTTCATCTTCTTCCATCCTCTTCTCAATGTAAGTATTTCAAACCCCAAATGCTTTTTGTTGATTAATGTTTGTTGGTGGAACCATTTGCCCTAAATCGTTGGTGGAACCAATTTGCATCTCTCACTCTCTCTCTCTCTCTCTCTGTACGTGTGATGGTTTCTTAGTAGTCTGATGAGGAAGACGTTTGTTGAAGAGCCTTAAATAGCAAATGAGAAAGACGGGTAGAAAACACTGCGGTAGTAGAAAACACCAAAACTGGGGAAGGACGACCTGCCTTTAGTTATTTCTTTTCTCTCAAATTTGGACTCCCCATGCTGGGTAGTACTACACTCCAATCCATGTGAATCCTTTGAGGTTGCAATGTCTTTGTAGTGGCTATGTAATTACCAGAGAGGATTCATGAATGATTCCTATTGCCTTCTTTACGATGCAGATAAGAACCAGAAAGTGAAACGACTTTGGCTTAGGAAATGATGTGTGAAGAATGACAATGGATTAGGAAATGCTTTTCTGCACCTACAATGTAACAATAGGATTTTGCATTCATGGTATTTCTCTACTGGTATTTTTCTGGGGGACACCGAGGGTGTGTTTGGTATGCATTCTTGGAATGCATTCCGGGGCGATTTCATAAGTTTTTATGGTCCGAGAATGCGAAATCTACCTGGAATGCATTCCAAGAATGCATACCAAACACAGCCTGAGTCTTCATGTGTTTAAGATCTTCATCTCCTCCATTATCTCAGAGATTAATCCATAATCTTGTGACATAGCAAAAAGAGGATTGATTTTCTTAGCCTTTGCCATATTTTTCCTAGTTAAAACAGAATTATTTCCTAGTTAAAATTGAGAAGCCTGTCTCTTCTTTCATCTGTGGGAAACATGCAATTTCACTGAATTCTTCATGGACCATTTGGCTCACTGTCTCAGGCATCATTGTTCATATTAATTGCTTGAGTCTGTCTCCTTATCTGCATATTTTGTTCAAAGAGTGAGCAACATAACCAAGTTGATTTTAGGAGTTCACATTTATGAATGAGGCTCTTCGTGTAAGCTGTAAGAAAGGATACCCAGTTCGAGTTGTGAGTTAAGATTCAACATGGATTCATTTTCATGCTAGTACACACAAGGAGTGCAAACTGCAATAGGGTAAACTATCCTTGCTTGTCTACAAGGCATCTAATAAGTTAACATTTTTGTAAGATTGAACCAAACTGTGGCCTGCGCGATCAATGTATATTTTTGAATTGTTTTTTCCTCTATTTGTTCTTTACATCATTCCATGTTGTGTGATTCATTAAATTTTTATTAGACCTTAACTAACATAGTTTATGGAGGTAGGTGAGTCTTTAGCTCAAAAAGGAAGAGCACCTGGGTTTGTTTCCAGGAGATGATGGTTCGAACCCATCGGGACTCGTATAGTCTTTTCCATTTGGAATTTAAGAGTTTAGTAGTTTCTTCTTTTGGATGATATTTGACAGTTCATTTATTTCTGGACAGTGAACATTTAGTTTCCATTTCAATGTGTATGATAGATTGGTTTTACTGTGTTTTTCTTCGATTTTATTTCATCTAATGTTAGCCCTGTTATTTGTACATAGGTTGAAAGAGATTGACCAAAAAAATTGAAGCTAAGAGGGGGGGATTTTTCATCTTGAATTGATTCAATCTAGTCTGTTTTTTAGTTTCTTGGCCTTTCATCATATGAACTAGTTGCTTCCTTGTATGATCAGTCATGTTAATTTTATTGAGGGGAGTTATTACATTATTGAATTAGTAATGCAGTTTTTATAAATTTCTTTGGATATCATAAATGAGACTTGTTCTTAATCCTTTGGGAAGACTACTTCATTTTATAAATTTCTTTGGATATCATTTTGTGTTTGTAGTCCTTCCCCTGCTGCTGTTGTAGCCCCAATTGAGCCTCTGGACAATGCTGCAGCATTTTGTGTTTGAAGTCCTTCCCCTGCTACTGTTGCTGCAGCCAAATTCTATTGATTCATGAGCATGGCCACCAAGTGAATAGCTATGTATGTGTCATAAACTGATGCCCATTCTATTTCACTGTGGGGACTAGGGGAGCATCATAACAAAATCTACTTATCCAAGATAGCAGTATCATGTTGATATTCAAATTACAATTCATCAAGGATCAGATCCAACAACAACAGTGATGTTTGTTCCTGGTACAACAACAACTTGAAGTGTCCGGCACAGTGTTTACGATAACTCAAGAAACAGACATCTCTGTATAGTTTATTCAATCTATTTTAAAATATTTCTCAACTAGTTTTATTTATTTGAGTACACAAATTAAAATGAACATAGCTAGAATTAACTGATTTATACAAGAAACCATATTGAGAATCAACTAGGCATTGGGTCATACATCTTTTGCTGTAAATGATCTGTGGTTGTAAACCTCTGAAGCAATTCAAATAACCTGAGCCTTGAGTGGTTCACCACAGGCATTGAAGAGAACCTACTGATGAATACAGACATTAATAAGGAACCTACTGATGAATACATTAGAGTCTTGATGGACTCGAACCATCATCTCCTAGGAACAAACCCAGGTGCTCTTCCTTTTTGAGCTAAAGACTCACCTACCTTCATAAACCATGACTATCCTGTGTTTTCGCACCATTTTCTAGATCTCTCTCTCTCTCTCTCTCTCTCTCTCTCTCACACACACACACACACACACACAGGTACAGCAACCCTGCAACAACCCTTTAAAACCTGGAGATAACCCCAACGACCCCATTGAGATGCTAGTAGTACGACAACAAAAGAAAGTCCTTCAACATAAAGTTGATTGGTCCAACCAGTATGATTTTGGGGGCTCATCCAATGGGTTGCAAACTGATACAGAAAAGAATGGATGCAAAGACAAAAACTTTGCATTACCCATAAACATAAACCATTTCACTTGTAAACAGAAAGTGGTTCAAGTGTTCAGTATTAGAAACTGAAGCTGATTAGTCACCACAAGGATTCAGATATAGAATATTTTATAACGATGAGGCATTATGGAGAAGATGATGAATTGGTGTAAACGCTGTTTCAGTCACAGTATATAGCACTTTAAGGACAAAAACAAATTATTGTTATTATTTTAAGAGTTTTGCCATAAGAGACACATGCAGAAGACTGAACAAAAACATGTATTTTATAATGCTAAAAGCAGCCCAATCTTGTCTAAAATCTAAACCTAATTAGTTTAACACATCGAGTGTCAGTTTGGCTTTTGATTGGGACATTTGAAATTCTAAGTTACAATGCAAAAAAATTGTTTTAATACTTTCAAAACCTTCATTTCTAGAAACAGAAAATAGGCAGAAACCCAATAATAAGGAAATGAAAGACAGGAACAACAACAATAAGAGCACCAACATGAAGAACACTCAGATACACAATGAAAATTGGACATCAATACAGTACTTGAGTTCCAGGGAGGGACGAATTAATGTTCTAACTTCTATGGAGCAGGATTTTCTGCAACCATTTCTCAGTCCAAGCTCAATTTCAGAAACCAAGAATTTTGACACATCCAACAGAACTTGGGCAGGGCAGCTATGGAACTGTGTACAAGCACCCTATTGTTTCAAGAGAAAGGGATACTAGTTCTGGGACAATAGAGGAGGTAGATGTATATTTTCAATACAAATACATACATTTTTACCACCATTTTCTCCATATTTTTTCTGTTGAAACAAGTTTTAAGGTAGGCCTAAAATGTCTCATTTGTTGTAATTCTAGAGATGAAACATGATAAGAAAGTAGAATATACTGCCTCAAAAGGGAAATATACTTGAAACAAGAAATTGAAGATCGGAAGATTTTAATGGAATCAAAAATAAAATTGAAAAATGTCACCACTCAAACCTCTTGCATGGCAGCTTTTATACTTGAACTAGCCAATGCATCGCACCATAGATAGAGAGAGAGAGAGGGGGGGACCTGCATGCCAGCTGAAAATTGGTGGTTCACCTCAGCCATAACCTGAAAGCATCAAAATGAGAATAAGCCCCACAAAAATTGTTTTCAAATCCAGACATGACCCACCCACTCCTGATCTTTGAAAAAAAATCATTAAATAAGAAGAAGATCAATCAGCATGGAAATCAATCAATTCCTCAAATATGCATAACATTGTAACCAACCCTCGAGTTCCTATACTAAATATATACCAACCAGAAAAGAAGTAAAGGGATTCTGACAGCCATAAGGCGTTGAAAGGGAATAACAAATCCAGCTTATTTCACAAATTTCCATTTTCAATGTTTCAACCAACAAGTGAAGCAGCAACTTATATTCTAGAGAACAATAGCATTTTATTAACATCGGATGATTCATAAGAAGTTACACTCCTAATTTGACATGTCAAGAGCAGAACTAGTTCCAGCAGTACCTCATATGGATGACCTTCCCCCATGCCGTTTTCTCGATGAATCCATATATGACTTCCAGTGAAAGCAGCACTTCCAACTATTCTGAACTGCAACAGTGAAATAACTGTTATTAATCTTATTTGATAATGCCTAGAGTGAAAAAAAAAAACTGTACAGAAAAGGTTCAGACAGTATGGAAGATGGGAGAATAAATATACCCATAGGCTTCTCCAACAACATGGACCTGGTTAGTCATCATCATCTTAATGAGAGAACAGACTTAGTCCTCAACTTGACATCCAAGCCGATAAAGCTGAGTTTCAGGAAAACTCCCAAGTTCTTCCCACTCTTTTAGAAGTACTTCTGTTCTCTCAAGTCCAGAAATGCCCAGTAGAGAAGAGTACCGTGCAGGCTCATAATGACATTCTTCATAAACCAAAAGCCTGTCATAGTGAAAAGTAAAACTCTTTCTTGAAGCTCAAGAATTTAAAGTAGATAACAGAGATAAAAATGACTCTTGACAGAAACAAACGGCTTGGCCCTGAGAAACATGATTTTCTCCCTCTTGCTTCTTTTCAAGTCATGTAATCTATGGAAGTGTTTTGACCATAATCTCAGCATGAAAGATACATCACTGATGGCACTCAAAAATCCAAAGCCACCAGAAAGTTAATTTTTTTTCTGAAATTGATTAAAGCAACAATGCCATAATGAAAGCAGGTGGTAATGTAATTGAAACCATGAGAGGATGGCCCTCTTCCCACTACACCTTGTGGGTTAGAGACTACTTAACTTTGTTTGGGACCTTCCATATGAAAGAAGGTCTACTTAGTACTCAGTTCCTGAATTAGATAAGAGAAAGAGAATAGGATTTCCTTTATTCTTCTTTCTACTTCCTTTGATAGAAATCTTATGGCCTTTACATCAATATCTTATGTTTTGAGCAAAACCTAGTAAGAGAAATGATAGAACAGCAATGCCATATTTTGTTGACTTACATCAGCACCGTTCGGTTAATGTTTATTCTTGCATCCACGGTCCATGATCAAGCGAAGCATTTTAGTACTCGGCTCCCTTACTATTGAATTTTTTCTCTGACCTGTTAGATGTCATATAGGGTTTTGGATTTTTTTCACTTACTGACCATAGTATTAGGGAAGATGCTGCCTTCTTAAGGAATGACAAAAAACCCAAAAGGGTCTGATATATTAGAAGGCTTAGCATTGTCTTCCTCTTTGTTTATTGTTTATGCTTTAAGAAAAGCTTAATTGAAAGGCATGTGGGCCTGGGGGCCTATCAGAAGCAATCCTAAAGCTGGCAATAAAGAAAATAGAAAGTAACATCTCATCATGGTGTGAGCTGTTTTTAAATGCTGTCTCATACATGTAGAGGAAGAATGGGGGATTGAAATACATGGCTGTAGAGAGTTTGGCTTCAAGGTGTTCTGTTTTAAGAGAGAAGAGGATAGACAATGGCAATGAGATTACTCCCTTGATGAAAGGCATCATTTACTCCAAATCTATGGCAGTCTCTGTTTCTTGATTCCTAATTGGTATTATGTGAATTTAACTAAAAGGTAAAGCAACTCAGAAGAATCTGGCATGAAAGATACATCACTAATGGCACTCAAACATACCTCTCAGATATTTCAGTGGTTATAGTGTCATAACCATCAGGCTAATAGATTCTCAAAGACAAAAGCAGAACAAAGATACAACATTCCTAAAAAAGAAAAAGGCATCAATGTTTCAAAGAAAAAAGAGTAGGGAAAATAGTAAGGATTAAAGAGCAAGGCAAACAACAAGATATGAATCTATCTCAACACAAAAAAGTAAAGAACAAACAAGCAGAAACATAGCCGCTTCTCCAATACACAGCGTTGAGAGTAAAAAATAAATAAATAAATAAATAACGGAAAGTGCAGTCCACCAACCAAAATAAAAAAAACACAGAAGAAATTACAAAAGAGAAACTAAATGTAGCAGACTCACGTCGGATTCCGGCAACCGATTTTCCAGAAAACAGACGATCAGTTGAAGGATAGAGAGAGAGAGAGAAAGAGATATTGGAGATTGAAGAAATAAGGTATGCCATAATAACAAAAATAATGGAGGAGACTTGAAAGGACAACAATGGAGAGTAAAAGAAATAAATCGAACGAACCTTTACAGTTCTCTGCCAAGGGAGGTTGAAACTCTTGAGTCTTAAAGCAATAAGATCTCTGTTGATTTCCAATCTCAAATCTTCTTAGCGACCTGCTTTACGCTTTTTCCTCTGTGGAGAATTCTCTCTTAAGCGTGAGAGAAACAGGGTAAAAGCAAGCCCTAGCCTTCCATCCGAGATACAATCTTCAGAACAAAAGTGAGAACGAAGCATTCGACAAGAGAGAGAGAGGGAGAGAGAGGAAATGTATTTGGGATCGTATTTCTTTTTTTTCTTTCGGTATTAAGTATCGTATTTCACTCAAAACCGTATAATATTTTGGAATTCAATTAACGGACAAGATCTATTGATACCAATTCCATGGATCAGATTATTCCTGACCATAGATTCCCTTACCTGCACTGCCGACCAGAAAACCTTTTGCTTTTATTATATTATCTTATTTATCTCTTAAGTTAAACATAAAAATGAGACATTCTACGGCGTATAGTCAAGGACGACTCCATGCGTGCGCACGCGCAGCATGAGTAGTGAGCTATAGAGGCGATAGTGGCATACGCACGCACTTGCTTCAAGCGATCTGATCTGGTACATTTTGATGTAATCAGATTTGTCAGATTAGAAGATCCTACAGTCACATTTGGTATGGTATGACTGTTGTGAACAGCTCCATCTCTTGTTTAATCTGGATCATTAGATCGGATGGTAATCGATCTAACGGTTCAAACACAAAATGAACAGATATGTCTGTTCAGAAGATGTGCTTCACTTCTACAAAATAGAATTGTAGTGTCCAAACGAAACATCTCTCTCTCTTGCAATCAATATCTCTCAAAGAAATTCTGTGTTTTATCTTTATTGCTTTGTTGAGTCCTGAAGGTGAAATTTGTCGTGTGGGGACAAATATCTCCTTTAAGATAGCGAGTAGAGGTTCAAAGTAGATTACAATTTCCTTCTTGATTTGATTTTTTCCAACAGGAACTAGACAAAGTACCAGTCCGATTAGAACACTGATTGGATGGGCAAATTTCTGACTGTTAGACAAGTTCTTTTGACCATATTTTGAGCTTCCTTTAGACATTATTTAAAGATCATGTGTGGATCATTTGAACCAACTCTTTAGTCTTAAAATTGCACATCCATTGTGTGTTACGGGGAATTTGATTGGCCCCACCACTATTTCAGTGGCTAGTATGCCAATGACATCTCTCTATGTATTGTCATAGACTCTTATTCCTTGGACGGGGGATTTCAATTCCAGGACTTGTAGAGCCTTAGATGAACGAGGGTCTTTGAAGGGCAAATGTTTAATGTTGACCCATTATCCACAAGTACATATGGGATTTCCTGTCCGTTACAATCAATGGTGATGTATAAAGCTTTGGTATGATTGACAGCTTCAGTCGTTAGATCTTTTTCATTGAAGAATAACACGTTTGAGGTGTAGATCCCTCCTAATATTTCGGTTAACTGTTGTAGCTTTGTCTCAAATGTCACGTGGACTTTCTTTTTTTCGTGTTTTTTTTGGTAAATCGTGGACTTTGTTGAGTGCCTTCAGAACCACATTTCTACGATCGAAAAAACCCATGAGAAGCCCCCAAATTGAAATACTTGCTTTGGTTTTCTGGATCTGCTTTAATATCTCATTTTACGGTATCTATGTTTGCTTCAGAATTTGTTCGGTCACTGATGTATATCATATTAATCTCAAAGTGTCCCTGGGGTTTAGGGATATCTTCAGCAAATTCCATTTTGACGAGATTAGACCAGATTTTGAAAAGTTGTTCGGTCCATTCTAGACTTCGTGGGTTTTCATCCACGGATCGTATGAGGGTTGATGGATCAAACATATCACCCACTTCTTCTATCATTTTAACTATAGATTTTGAAGACCTGTGGGTCGGTAATGGACTGTTCAACACATTGGGCTGTTGCTTATTCCTCATGGTGAACTTTCCTTGGTCCAAAATTTAATTGAAATTAGGAAGGAGCAGCCGCTATAGATTTTGGGTTTTGCAAATTGCGATTGGGAACTGGGAAGGAGCCCAAGAGTGAGGGATTTGGAGTTTTGTTTTTTATTTTTTATTTTTTAAATTTAACAAACCTAAGTAAAACTGCATAATTCTTTTAATACGTATAAAAATGTGTATAATACCATACCTGTTTAAAAACCTTTTTTTTTTCATATAATTGCATTTCAATTAAATGTTCGGATACGCATATATTGTGTGTTTTTACAAAGGTTGTGTTAGATTAATCCTCATCAGGCTATTGCTTATCCTCGATGTTTTGATCTGAATTTTAAATCAATTTTTTATTCCTATGAGTTGCTTGATTGCGGAGATTATATTTATTGCAAGATTGATTTATTAGATCAACCTTTGCAGAATTTGTGAAATTCCAATTCTAACCCTGACCTTGCATTTGATAATCTAACCAATAGATCAGAGCAACTTTTCAAAATATATTCTCCTGTTTATTTGGTGAACTCGACTTGAGTTCCACTTCAATCTGACCAATAGATGTCATGATATTTAAGGCAGTGGTTTGTATGCATTCTAGGTCGATTTCACATTCTCAGATGATAGAAATAGTACTTTTGTTGCTCAAGATTGTGAAATTGACTTAGAATGCATACCAAACAGTGTAAGTTCTCTTGAATTCTGGAAAAATTATTCTCTGTAAGATTCCTGTCTTGGGGTGGTTTTGCTTAGTCAAATACATCCTCCCATCACCGCTGTAAGTGAAAATCATAATGTTCCAAAATTAAACACATGACTAGGTGATGTTGGAGGAAAATTTGTTCATTAAATTTGGCTCTCAAAGCTGCTGCCAAATGAAAATTATTGGCAGTTACAGTGGCAAATTTAGCATTCTAAAAAAGAAAAACAATCTGCAGGTCCAGTAAGTTTTCTCATAAGATCAAACTTTTAAAAAGACATTTTTTGCGAATCGATCTTGCTGTATTAACACCGTCAAGGGAAAAAATCACCTTATATTCCAAAGTTGTCAACTTGTTTTCTCAGAGCCTAAATAAATAGTTGCAATGAGGTGGCCTCAACCTGCATTAGCTTCTTAGGCTCCAGCGGAACGATTTGCCTCCCTATAAGCAGGTACTCTGGCATCATAATTATCATATTCATCGTCCTCCTCAAGATCTTCCATTGTTTTCCCAAAAATAAATGGTTTTGTGCCCATCGTAGTGAATGGCATCAGGCCGAAAGCTCTTGCTGTCTTGATCTCTCTAGCTACCTTCCTCTGGGCTTTGGCACTAATGCGGGTCTACACACGACAGTTAATAAAAAAATCCGAGGACATAAGTCAAAGATTCAGATGAAATCAAAGTCAAAACTTGTACTTGGCTAAGATCCGTTCTGAATTTGAACTTAATCACCTTGCTCCTTTTGATGATAATTCCTGCTTCAGTAAGAAAGTTGGCGAGAAATCTCACATTCTGCATCACATCAGACTAGTAAGAATATGCCTGATAGTTCAGATTCAGATTGAGAAAACGGTACAGGAAACCAACTGCTGGATCAGTCAATATGATTGCATAGGATCTAGATAAAATTTTTATGTGATGATGAGATTCCATAATGAAGTCACTTGACAGTAAATGGACATTGCATGTCCATGTCGATTAAGGGCTCCTTCGTCACTGACAAGAGCCATTAAGGGGGGGAAATTTTGCAAGACAGCAGCAGAAAATGTTGATGAAGTCAAAACCAACTCTAAACCTTTATGTCAAAATGAACATCCTACAAATCAAGGCACATGGATCACTCCTTTGATACAAAGAATGATGCAAGGAATTGACAAAAATCTGCCATTGCTGGAAACTATAAACGTACGCAGATAACCCTAAAGGTCAGCAGGTAGCTTTCTGTAGAGGGGGGGGGGTCCATGCATGGCTTGGAGTTGGTTAATTTTCTGTATAATTATTTTGATCATGGGGCGGAATCTTGTAATTTGTTTCTTCTAATAAAAGAAAGCTATGTCACTTGGTCATATGGTGTAATGTGGTAGTCCCTCAGTTGTTTTAAGTATTTTAAGAGTTCTTGCAAAGTTAAATAATGGCCCTTCCTTTACAAGGGTAGTTGCTCTATTTATTTATCAAGGGTCCACAGTGATTTTTCCATGTTGATTCTTTATTCGAATTCATAACCATTCAGTGGTGGTGTAATTTATTTCTTCCCCTCAATCAGCAACTTCAATAATTCAACTCACATTTAACCTTCCTCAACAATGAACCCCCCTTTGCACACAAACCAATTGCAACTGTCAACCATAAACCTCAACTGGTGCAGAATCCCTCCATCCCCCCACCCCACAGATCGCTCTTAACTGCAGCAAAATATAATTCTCTCACACACTGCTCCTAAGAACTCACCCCAATTTTATAATCTTAAATCCCTATTTTCTTGGATTTCACCCTTCCTACATGATGAACTGGCTAGGGGTTTAGATTTCTAGGGTTGAACTATAAGGGATGGTGGGAAAAGGTTATGACAATCATTGACAAATAAGGGTTTAAAGAATTAGAAGATACAGTAGTGGGACTGAGATAACCCATAAACAGTATCTGAGAGAAAAAATCAGAGAAAAGGAGTAGTGTTGATTCCAGGATCAGAAAGGGAAGTATTAAACGGCAGCAGAGCCACCCAATAAATTGATTAAAATTTTTATGCTACTTTTTAAGCTTGACATGAACTGCTGAAGATGTTTTCTACATCTGCAGGTTAGATCTAAAACAGAGAACAACAAAGAGAAAAGAAGAGAAAACAAAACTGAAAGAACATTGATTGTGGCACAGCATAGTAGCAAGGAACAAAGAGGAAGAAGAAAAGAGAGAACGAGACAGACAGAGAGATGATAGAGAGGGGGGAAGAGAGAGTACACCTTGTTAAGGATGTCGATTAGATTTAGTAGTCTGGGGGGTGTTTGGTTTGATTTCTGTCTTATTTATGTTTCTAGTTTATTTTCTATATTAAGGGTAGTTTAGGTATTTACTCTTGTAATGTGTTTTAGTCAATATAAGTAATATTGTTCCCGTCACGATTCAATTAATTAGAATCGTGAGGGAGTTTTCCTGGCTCTCTCTATCGATCTCTCTTCTCCCTTCTTCTCTACTGGTCACGATTGCAGGTCTGCACTCTCACATGGTATCAGAGCAACAATTCTGATCCACGATCTGCTCCTCTCCTGCGGCTTTGAAGACTTTTCTGTGTTCTCTCTTGTCGTGGTCCACAGCAACCATATGCTGCCTTATATTGCCTGAACCCTAGTCATATTATGATGAAGGACTAGGGTTCCCTGCTGTGCTACTGTTTGGCTGTCTGCAAGTTTGATGGTTGAAGTGTTTTCTACCCCAACCTGAAATCGATTTTCCAAAAAAAAAAAAGAAAAACCCTGTGGAAATCGATTTTGCTTCTCCTGGATTTTCCTATTCTCTACATTGCCTGCTGGTCTGGGGTTTTATTCTCTGCTGTTGGTGATTATTTGGCCATAAATTGGTCTCCTTTTGGGCTGCTGCTCTCAAGGTTATCGGGTCCTCTGTTTTTCTGCCCAATTTTGGGTTTTTTTGGCTGAAATCGATTTGTTTTGGCCTGTCCCATTTGTTGGCTGCATCTGTCCAAGCTTTGAGATATCATCTACTTGGTTATCATGGCTGACTCTAAGCCTCCTACAGATCACTTTAATATTCAGATTACTACCATCAAGTTGAATGGTGCTTCGAACTATCTTCTTTGGTCTCAAGCCTTTGAGGTATATGTTACTGCTCGCCGGAAGATGTCTTACCTTACTATGACTCCTCCAGCCTCTACTGATGATAAATATGAAGATTGGAAGTGTTAGAATAATGTACTCCAGAATACCGTGGGGGTATTCTGGTCCTTTTGGGGGTATTTTTATGTTATTAAGTGTTATTAGCTTATGTCGGCTATGTGGGTTTTAGTCCCACATCGCCTAGCTTCTATTATTTGTAACTTCTCCTCTATTATAAATAGAGGGACCTTTCTATAAGGGTGTCAATTGGGACGGTCCCCGGTATTTGGGATGGGACGGTACTCGTACCGGTACCAAAAGTACCAATCCCAGTACCGTCCTACTTAGTTAACGGGACCATACCTAGATCCCAGTCCCGATTACTAGCAGGACGGGACGGTACCGGTTCTTAAACGATTCTAGGCACTGTAGAAAAAGGGAGAAGAAGTTTAATTGTTTCTAACAAGGCGGGTTTATTAGTGTTGTGGAATTTTTTCACTATCATGAAATCTAAGTTGTCTACTGCTTTTATAAAGCAACTTAAATTATGAAATCATAGTTTTACTTCTTCAAACTCCCTAAGATCACATGTAATAAGCTTCTCATTTTTTTAAATCTAGAGAAATCCTACGAAATGGAAGAATCCCGTTGTGTTTCCTCTTTGATTTTCCCAAACAAAACTCTATTTATCACACATGTCACATGGTAGTATGGTACGAAGTACAAAGTGCAAAAAGGAAGAACCTGGTAGATGTAGTTGGTTGAGGGAGGAGGGAGGAGGGAGTAGCACTGTAGCAGGTTCTATGAAAGACTTCAAGCTACGGCTGTTGAGCTGTTGTTCCTCTTCGTATTCAAAAGGCAATTAGTGAAACCCTAATGAGTCATAATTCTTATACCCTTTCTTTTTTCTTTCTTTTTTTAAAAAAAAGATCATATATACTTTTTCTTTTTAAATGGTACTAGTAGTTTCGGTACCATCCGGTACCTAATTGGTATTTCGGTACTGGTACCGTTGGGAATCCCATCCCAAAACCGTCCCATCCCATTTATCATTCGGTACCAAAATTAGATACCAGTACCGTCCCATTTACTAATGGGACGGTTCGGTACTGGGTTTTAGCAGGACGGTATTGGGACAGTTCCCGGTTTCGGTCCCAAATTGACACCCTTACCTTTCTATCATTAATACAAGCTATTCCATTATTTTATTCCCTCTCTAACCCACGGTTCGACCAACATGGTATCAGAGCAGGTCTGATCTAGGTTAGAAAGAAAGAAAAACCCCTCTTTTTCTTCGATCGACTTCTTCCTCTTTTCTCTCTCTCGGTTTCTCTTTCTTCTGGTTTTTAGCCTCTTTAAGAGGGCAGCACTAATGAGGAAAATCTAAACCAATGATTTAATTGCTGCCCTCCCACAACCAATCTATTGTTGAAGGTACAACAAATTTTTTTTTCTCGATTTGCCGTTGATCGAGGGGCTGGAGTTTAGAGCTATCGTTCTATTGTTGCTGTCGTTTGCTGGAATCGATTGAAGTTGGGCTCATTTTTTATTTGGGTCAGAAAATCTCTCTGTTCTACCCACGGTTCCTTTGGTTGTATCAATTGGGGAATTTTTCTGGTTACGATTACTTCATCATACTCTGTTTCAGATCTGGCTCTTGAGCCACTGCCAGTATCGTTACTTGTTTTTTTGTTGATGGGTTTTCCGCCTTGGTGAAGAGTCGGAAGGTTGAAGAATCTGATGACTGATATTTTGCATCGCTTGCTGTTGCCGAAAATCCTACAGTTTGGGGATTCATATACTGCTGCAAATCCTGGAGAGCTGAATACTTGGGTTCCCAGAATTTCTTCGCCGCTTCCACTGATTATGATCTATCCTTGCGGGTTTTCTCTTAATTTTTTCTTCGATCAGTGCAATCGACTGATGCTATCGTTTGCGGATTTCTCGGCCGGAGAGGTTGTCGATTTGCTGATCGAAGAAGGAGAGGGTTGTGGTTTCTTTCTTGTTTCTCGTTTACAAGAAAAGACTTGTTGAAGTATTTCTTCGTGTCTTTCGAAGGAAGATACGACTTCAAGCTGGTGATATTCTATCTCCACCATTGTCTTGGTTCTGGTTTTGCGCCCCAGGTGCTCTTTCCGCAATTGAAGGTGAAGGTTCCCCTAGTTGGTACCGTGAAGGTCTCTAACACCTTCTCGGTTAAACCTTATTTTTCAGGTTCCACGGTTTCCACTTTATTTTATTTCCTATTTACCAAGTTTGCCCCTACTCTCGCTATTTGTTTTAGTGAAGTATCTTTTTACGAATGGCTTCTTTGTTGTTAGTATTTAATGCTATTACCCTACCTTTAATTATTACCCCTCCTTTCTCTCTTTATTTCACTTAAGCCATTCTCTAAAATTTCATGTCATCATGTGCCATCATTACCTTATTTGAGTTTCCAACTTTACCCTTATTTTTTGAAGTTATTTACTCCTACACCCTATGGCCCTCTTTGTTTTTTTTCCAAAGGAATCCTAACCTGTTCACCATATTTACCAGAATGCCATCCCTTATTCAACTTTATGTTATTTGCAATGTTTCTTTGATCCATTACTTTTTTATTTACCAAGGGCCCCTTACAAAATTCTGGTTATTTACGGAACTGCCATTATCTTTTAATGCATTCCCCTATTTGACTACCCAATTGACCCTTGAAAATTATGGTTTATTACCAGTTTGCCCTTTGGCTTGGATTGTATTTAAAAGTGGATCCCACCAAATTACAGCCATGCCATCCTTTTTTCCAACACCGTTCCCTTTCAATAATTCTAATTCCCTTCATATTCCATACCTTTGGTATTTACCCATAACACCTTTGGAAACTTTTGGTAAATTACAATTTTGCCATTCCTTCCTTTTTACTTACCCATAGCACCTTTGGAAAATTCTGAAAAATTACATTTTTGCCCTTAAACCTTACATCATCTCTGTTATGTCCACGTGTACTACATGTGAGGGGGGAATTATGTACAGTACACCTACAGACATTGTAGAAGCAGAACTTGCAGGAAACACTTGGTGCAAAACATAGAAGATCAGAGTTTTCACCATTGCCAATGGGTATTTACTTTGTTATTAGGTTGAGTTTGTCGTAAGGGGGAGATTGAAGTATTGAAGAGTATTGAAGATATTTGGTCGTTGCCTATTTGAGAACTTTCAGTTGGGTTGATATAGTATTTTTTCCGTTGCCTGATTCAGTTTGTTTTCGTTGCTTGCTGCTCTAGTTATTTAACTTCAAGATTTTATGCCATTATGACAATCTAAGATTCATCACTGGATAGCTATTGAAGATCGTTGAAAGCTGCCTTTTTTGGAAGACATTCCAGTCCTGGTTTGCTGATCATGGCTGTCCAAGTTTGAAGGTCTTTTTTTAAAAGTTCTTGAAGGTTTATTTGGGAGCTGCATTCATCTTGAAGCTGGATTCTGCTACAACTTATTTTTTCTCATTTTATTCAAGTTGGGCATTAGTACCTTGTATGCGCCAACTTGAGGGGGAGTGTTAGCATTGTTATGGAGAGAGTTTTTTCTTTAGTCCAAGCTGGATCTTCCTTCTTTAATATTTGTATAATCCAACTTGAGGGGGAGTGTTAGAATAATGTACTCCAGAATACCGTGGGGGTATTTTTACGTTATTAAGTGTTATTAGCTTATGTCGACTATGTGGGTTTTAGTCCCACATCGCCTAGCTTCTATTATTTGTAACTTCCCCTAAAGGGGCATTTCTATCATTAATACAAGCTATTCCATTATTTTATTCCCTCTCTCTGACCCACGGTTCGACCAACAGAAAGGCTGAGAATGCAACCCTCCTTTACTGGCTTTGGAATAGCATGGAGCCCTCCATAGCCTCAAACGTGATGTTTCATAAAACTGCCAAGGGTGTTTGGGAAGAACTCAAGGAGAGCTATTCTCAAGACACTAATCTTTCACGGATTTATGATTTGTATGAAAAGTTTTTCTCCTTCAAGCAAGAGGGAAAATCGCTTGGCGAATACTACAGCTCTTTGAAGGGCATGTGGGAGGAACTCAATGTGTACCAGCCTATATCTACTGATGCTGCTGTGATTAAGGCTCAACGTTCTGAATTTCTAGTTGCTAAGTTCCTTTCTGGGTTAGATTCTGATCTTCAGTCAGTCAAAAGCCAATTATTGATTAGTGAGAAGATCCCGTCTATGAATGAGGCTTACTATCGCATACAAAGGGTTGTTTCTCCTTCCACGGTCAAATCTGATGCAGCTGCTGTCTCTAAGGATAATTCTGCCCTTTTTACTTCTACTAGAGGGCATAGTCGTGGTGGTGGTACCTCTTCTCGAGGTGGTCGTGGTCGTGGGGCTGTTTCTGGTGGTCGAGGGGCTGGTTTGAACCTTGCTGGTACCTCTTCTAGTGATGGTGGTTCTCGATGGTGTTCTCATTGTGGTCGTCCTAACCACACTATTGAAAAATGTTGGCTGAAACATGGCAAACCACAGTGGGGTCGTGAGCAGTTTGCCAATGCCGCAGTCTCTGATGGAGCAGCTGACTTTGTGCATCCTTCTAACACTAATCATGGGTCTCCTACTGATGGTGGTAGTACTTCTAGTGACCTGGTTTCTCAACTGTTACAACGAGTTCAACAACTGGAGGCATCATCATCTTCTACTCCTACAGCTACTCTCACCCATTCAGGTACTACTACATGTTTCACCTCTTCATCCTCTCCATGGGTCATTGACTCCGGTGCTTCTTCTCATATGACTGGTAAGCCTAATTTATTTTCCTCTTTTACTCAGTCTACTACATCTCGGATTTCCATTGCCGATGGATCTTTTTTTCCTATTACTGGTCATGGGGATATCCCCTTATCATCTAATCTTTCCTTGACTAATGTTCTTCATGTACCTAGGCTGCCTCTTAATCTTTTGTCTGTTAGTCAGTTAACTAAATCTTTAAATTGCTCTATAACCTTTCATCTATCTCATTGTGTATTCCAGGATCTCGCAACGAGGACGACGATTGGTGGCGGGTATGAGAAGGATGGTTTCTATTATTTTGATTTGGCAACTTCTCCAACAGCGGTTGTTGCTACTTATTCTGATGTTTCTCCATTACATTGGCACTATCGACTAGGACACCCTTCCTTATTTAAGCTGCAACATCTGGTTCCTAGCTGCAAATCTCTCTCCGTATTGAGTGTGAAGCTTGTGAGCTTGGCAAGCATCATCGTACTGTTTTTCCTTTGAGTCCAGAGTCTAGGAGTGCTTTTTTATTTCAGTTAGTCCATTCTGATATTTGGGGTCCATGTAGGGTCAAGAGTCAATTGGGTTTTCGTTATTTTGTCAGTTTTATTGATGATCATTCTCGAATGACATGGTTGTACCTCTTGAATGATAGATTTGAGTTTGTTTTTGTTTTCAAACAATTTTATAATGAAATTCGTATTCAATTTGGTGTTCATTTGAAAATTTTACGTACTGATAATGCTCTGGAACTGGTTCAACATGAGATCTTTTCCTTTTGTTCTGACAATGGCATTCTTCATCAAACTAGTTGCTCTTATACACCACAACAAAATGGTGTAGCGGAGCGCAAAAACTGCCATTTGTTAGACATTACTAGATCATTAATGTTTCATATGAATGTTCCTAAACTCTATTGGGCTGATGCAGTATTGACTGCTTGTTTCTTGATTAATCGCATGCCTTCCTCGGTTCTTCATGATCAAATTCCTTTTAATGTTGTTTTTCCGGAGCGGGCTACTTTCTCTCTTCCTCCTCGTGTTTTTGGTTGCCAATGTTTTGTTCATATTCTTCGCCCTGGCCTTGATAAATTGTCTCCTAGGGCTATCAAGTGTCTGTTTCTTGGTTATTCTCGTACCCAGAAGGGGTATCGATGTTTTGATCCTATTTCTCACCAATACTTCTTATTTTCCTGGTTCTCCCAGTGATATTGATCTCCCTGTTGATACTGGTGTTGTTGGTCTAGTTGTTACTACTGTTCCTCCTCTTCCGTTGGTTGCCAATCCTCTGCGGGTCTATCACTACCGGGCCCAACAGCAGCCGCCGCCTGTGCCGCCTCAAAATGTTGTTGCTGCCTCTCTAGCGCCACCAGCTGAGTCCTTGCCTGCGGATCCTCCTTTAGATGCTGATGGCCGTCCTATTGCTTTGCGCAAAGGTACTTGTACTTGTACTCAAAATAGTTCACTTTACCCATTAGCAAATTATGTTTCTGTTGATCATCTCCCAACTTCTTATCGTGCTTTTGCTACTACATTACACTTTACCTTTGTTCCCACTTCTTATACCCTCGCCTTGTCTCACCCGGGGTGGAAACATGCTACGGATGTGGAGATGGATGCCTTGATCTCTCGTAAGACTTGGTCATTAGTGGATCTACCACCTGGTAAGGATCTTGTCAAGTGTCGTTGGGTGTATACAGTTAAGTACAATCCAGATGGAACTGTGGAACGGCTCAAGGCCCATTTGGTTGCAAAAGGGTTTACACAGACCTATGGGGTCGATTATTTTGAGACCTTCTCTCCTGTTGCTCGTTTGAATTCTGTTCGTATTATACTTTCCTTGGCTGTCAATTGTGATTGGCCTCTATTTCATATGAATGTGAAGAACGCCTTCTTGTATCAGTTGTATGGTGATCTCCAGGAGGAGGTATATATGGAGCAACCTCCTGGGTATGTTGCTCAGGGGGAGGATAGTGTCCAAGTTTGTCGCCTTTATAAGGCAATTTATGGACTGAAACAGTCTCCCCGTGCATGGTTTGATAAATTCAGCAATGCTGTGGCTGGTATGGGTTTTCTCAGTGCTATTCTGATTACTCTATTTTTGTTAGGCGTCAGGGGTCTAACGTGGTCATTCTTGCAGTATATGTCGATGACATCATTGTTACTGGTAATGATGCTTCTGGAATTGCACAGGTGAAGACTTATTTACATGATAATTTCCAGATCAAAGACTTAGGTTGCCTCAGGTACTTTCTTGGCATTGAGGTTGTTCGCTGCTCTCGAGGTCTTAGCCTATCCCAGAGAAAGTATGTCCTTGATTTACTTGATGAGACAGGGATGTTAGGTTGTAAACCTATTGATACTCCTATGGATCCCCACATCAAGTTTGGTGCTTCTGATGACAAAGAGTTTGGTGACATACATCAGTATCGACGTTTGGTTGGTAAAATTATTTATCTCACAGTTACTCATCCTGATATCTCATTTGTTGTAGGGATTGTTAGTCAGTTCATGCAGAACCCTAAGCAAGTACATTGGGATGCTGCCTGTCGCATTCTAAGATACCTCAAAAGTGCTCCTGGTAAGGGATTAGTGTATTGTCGCCATGGTCATACCAACGTGGTTGGGTTCTTTGATGCGGATTGGGCTGGTTCTGATGGCGATAGAAGATCGACCACAGGTAATTGTACTTTCTTTAGAGGAAATTTGATCACTTGGAAGAGCAAGAAACAGACGACTATAGCTCGTTCCAGTGCTGAGGCTGAATACAGAGCCATGGCTCATACTGCTGCAGAGTTGATGTGGATTCGTTCATTCCTTATTGAGCTTGGTTATTCCAGTGATCAACCCATGGAGATGTACTGTGATAACCAAGCTGCTATTTACATTGCCAACAACCCTGTCTTTCATGAACAGACCAAATACATTGAAATTGATTGTCATTTTGTTCGAGATGCTGTTTAGAACAAGCTCATTGTCACTCCTTTTGTTCGTTCACTGTTTCAGCTTGGAGATATGTTTACGAAGGCCTTGTTTCGACCTCAGTTCTTAGATGGTTGTTCCAAGCTGGTTCTTGGTGATGTCTACGCTCCAGCTTGAGGGGGAGTGTTAAGGATGTCGATTAGATTTAGTAGTCTGGGGGGTGTTTGGTTTGATTTCTGTCTTATTTATGTTTCTAGTTTATTTTCTATATTAAGGGTAGTTTAGGTATTTACTCTTGTAATGTGTTTTAGTCAATATAAGTAATATTGTTTCCCTCACGATTCAATTAATTAGAATCGTGAGGGAGTTTTCCTGGCTCTCTCTATCGATCTCTCGTCTCCATCTTTCTCTTCTCTTCTCCTTCTCCATCTTCTCCCCTCTTCTTCTCTACTGGTCACGATTGCAGGTCTGCACTCTCACACACCTTAAACACACCAATTTTTTTTTACGTCAAACATTTCAATTGTATGAAAGAACAGAATTATATATAAGCCTCTTGCAACTAAAATAGAAACTCTTTAATATCATAGTAGCATTCTATCTTCTGTGTCTTTGTACATTTCCCTTTGTTTTTTGGTATGGGGAGGGGGGGAGTTAGGCTCCCTCTTCCTGTAAATATATCTTTGATCATTCTTCAACAAAGTTTTTATTTATTAATTAAAAAAGAGAAGACTTCAAAAGAGAAACTTTCTAGTGAACTTAACACTGACGTATTTTATGCAAATAGAAAGTTGACTTCCATTAATAAAATATGGTATTTATCCCCAAAAAAAATTGGCTTCCTTAAACTCTAAAAGGACACACAATTATCACTTATGACTATAATTAAATACTCAATAAAATTTGTGCTCCCCTTGGACCTGATCTTTGCGCCATATAGTGATGCGAATATCCATACAATATTGAAACAGTTTCATTCTTTCACTTTGAACTAATTCAATTGTTGGCTTAACATATGGAGTATCAAGCAGGCCTCATACCAGGCTATATATGCCCCATATGTTAAGCCAACAATTGAACTAGTTCAGGTCAATCAATTACTCGAGAAATAGAGCAAAGAGGAATGTTTCATTAAGGATGACTTAACTCTCTTTACGTGTATAACACTAGTAAAGTAAACTTTATCACTTTGACAAAGACAGACAGATGCAAATGTGTGATAATTATGAGCAACCCTCCAGATTTCTGGTAATGCACAAAGTTACTGGCACATTCGTTAGCAAATTACTAAGAAATATATCTAATCGAGGTAAACTGGATGATGCTCACCCGAAAATCTGCTTTTCTGAGAACTTCCGCAGTTGTTACTTCAAACTCATGTCTTTTAAAGGGTTTACGTACACCTGGCTTTGTAAGATCTAGATCCTGCACACAATTAAACAGCAAGTGCATGGGAAGAATAAGAAATACAACATATTTCACAAGGTACAGTGCACATACATGAGAAAAAAAATTGGGTGTTGCAAGGTTTAAAGTATCGGTCGGGTGATTTTAAGAGACGTATCATATCGTATTGTATCGTATTGTATCGTTTCAGAGATACATATCGAACAATACAGATACACATAGAAATGATCAAGATACACATGGAAATACACTTTTGGAACAAAAAATAATATAAATAAGCAATATATAATAAGTGTCCGTCATAAACACTAAAATGGTGAATAATTTATACCCAAACAAGTGCATTAAATTGAAATTATTATAAAAGATGAGGTTTCTTACATGCTGTAATCGTCTATAGCCATGAAGTATTGGATGATGCAAAGGATGATGTTGTAGCACTCCTTGATTCGTTTTTTAGTTTAAAAGTATGAAAAACCAAGATTAAATGCAAGATTTTAGACTCTTGGTTGAGAGTTTTCTTTCATTTTTTCGTTAGATTAGGAGTTGTATCGAGTCTGTGAGTGAAAATGGTTTTTTAATGGAATATATAGATGAAATCGGTACGTATCGGTAATGTATCGAGCCGTATCGGCTGATACATATCGGTATGTATCGAGCCGTATCGGCCGATACGTATCGATATGTATTAAACCACCCATAGAACCCTTTACTGAACGTATCGATGGTATCAATACGTATCAATCGTGTCGTGTCATATCGTATCGGCCCGTATCAGTCGATACATTTCGATACAATTCGAGACCGTTCATTTTAAAAAAAAAAGGAGACGTATCAGTACCGGTAGACCGATACGGATACGTATCGATCTGTATCGTATCATATGGGTCGACACTTTAAACCTTTAAACTGTTGGGTGGGGCGAGGAAGAGCCATAGTTGCACATTCACAATAAGAATTATAGGAAATATTATTCTAGTGGCAAAATCTCATGCCTCAACAATATAAAATTTGAAACTGTAAAACAAGAGGGCATGTTGTCATACTAACTATTGTGGGGTACACATCATCCTGTATGGCTAAAAGCAGGGGCTCGGCTGCTCTAACTACCAAGTTTCTAGGTTATTTTCATACCTTTGTGGTATATGTCGTCCCAGATCGAAAGGTCACATCTGGTCTGAATGAATAGTCCTCTTTACTTATCTCCTCAGGATCATACTCAAAATAGGTTGCAGCTTTCTTCAGCTTTCCATCCATCCCATCAGACAATGTATTGAAACTCTCATCCAGACCATCCAATAGTTGGGAACCATTGCCAGCATTCAGCCTAGAACCAGATCTTCCACGGGCTTTCTCAAGTCTATCAAGCTTTTGATAAAATGAATCAGTATTTGGACCACTTTCTGAAAAGCCACCAAATATCCGTCGCTCAAAATCATCAGCGGACTCAAAGGAATTGTTACTTATGCTGTCATTGTTTTCTGTACCTGTATAAAGATCAAAAGTACAGGTTTAAAAAAAAAAAGAAGCAGCAGCAATTAAATAATCTCTAGATAAGGTTATACCATAAGGAACCAACGACTGTAATAATAATAAACATCGTAATTTGAAAGAGGAAAACTCTAAACGCATGCAACATTCAAAAAAGAAGTTTAGAAATTCATGTGATCCTAGTAATTTTAAATAACTAAAGATCAAATAGAAAAGAAGGTTATCAGCAACCAAAATTATTAATGAACAACTAGAACCTCAATGCATATGTAAATGCATGTGCAAGCTAATAGTTGAGGGAACCAAACCATAAAAGGACCTAGTAGTTGGTTTATTTTTTGGATCGTCTTTGCATAGCAAACATGAGAGAAATTTTCAACTATGTCTACAGTTAATTTTGCAATGCTTTTATTTTTATGGATCTGTTGGGTTGGTGCAGGGGGATTTAAAAAACCTGCAAGTAATGGGAGTAAAAACAAAAAATATATCAGATTTCCAAACCTGAAGGTAAACAATGCACTGATAACCCAGAAAACTGAATTGATTGATGAGTACCAAAAAAATAATAATAATAAAGAAAATCAGAGAAGAAGATGAGAAGAGAGGGAAATTCCCTTCTCCATGATTCCATACAACCAAGTTAATCAACCAAAATTGTAAACTTCAGAGTTCCTAAACCAACTACATAAGTATACCTTTGAGTTACCTAAACAAACTCTTATTAGTAAACCTAACAAAAGTAAATCTAACTAAGCAAACAGCTGGGCCACACCAATCAAAACTACTATTATAAAAATAAAATTCCTCACCCCCCTCCTCCCGAGTGGACTGAATACTTGGGCTTTACATACTCCCATTACAATCAAATATACTGAAAATAAAAGCTCATAACCAGAAGAAAATCAAAACAAAGGATTTTTTGAAAATCAAAGCTGAAATCCTTTGAAGACAATGCTCCAAAATCACTTACTCATGGTTTTATACTTTATATTTATCTACTACTTCTGCAAATAATTTCTGCTAGTTTTGGTTACTAAGAATTTGTTGTTTCTAGTAAATCCATATTTTACTATTTAATAGTAGGGAAAAAGATTGCTACACTATCCTTGTACAAATTCCTTTATACCCTCCTCACATAATAAACAGTGTGACCCACACTGACATTTCTTTCTCATATTCTGACCATGTGGGCCCCATGTAGGCCCCATATGGAAGATAGCATTTTCCAACCAATCATTGATTATAATGTACAGATTCCTTCTTACTACTGCCAACTCTTCTACTCCTTCAGATTCAAACTTTGCCCAGTCAGGTATTCCATTTGGTGGTCATTGTGCTTCTGTAGCTTCCCATCCTTGGATCATAGATTCTGGGGCTACAGATCACATGACCGGTTCCTCTAGCCTATTCCATCGATATTCTCCCACTTTTGGGAAAGACAAGGTCAAAGTGGCTAATAGTTCCCTTTCATCCACATCTGGAAAAGGAATCATCAACTACACTTCCTCCTTTCCTTTGTCTTCTGTTTTGCACATTCCTAATTTTACTACTAACCTTCTTTCCATTAGTAGTATTACTCGTGATCTTAACTACAAAGTCACTTTTTTTCCTTCCCATTGTGTTTTTTAGGATCCGGCATCTGGGAAGACGATTGGATTGGGTAAAGTGCACGGTGGACTGTACCTGCTTGATGATGGTCATCTCTCTCCACCAACATTACCTTCTCCGCTATATCAGAACTCCTTGGTCTCTTCTGAACTTTACCAATGGCTCGAGATTAGGTCACCCTCCATTAGGAATTTTAGCACATTTTTTTCCTACTTTGGTCACCAAATGTAATAAGGAGGATTTTTTTTGTGAGGCTTGTGTTCTGGCCAAACAGACACGTTCAACATATTCTCTATCAAATAAAAAGAGTTCTTCTTGTTTTCATTTGGTGCATTCTGATGCTTGGGGACCTAGTCGTAAAACTTCTCTTTCTGACTACTGTTGGTTTGTCTCCTTTATTAACTGTCATTCTAGAAACACATGGGTATATCTTATGCACACACAAAATCAGGTTTTTGCATGTTTTCAGCATTTTCATAAAATGATCCAAACTCAGTTCCAAGCTACTCTCAAAATTTTGAGAAGTGACAATGGAACTGAGTATAAAGAATCTCAATTTCAAAAATACTTTGTTGATCATGGGATTATACACTAGACTAGTTGTGTCGATACCCTAGCCCAAAATGGTGTGGCTGAAAGAAAGAACCGCCACTTGTTGGAAGTGGCAAGAGCATTGATATTTGCTCGGCATGTTCCATCCCAATATTGGGGTGATGCTGTCCTAACTGCAGCTTATCTCATTAATCGGTTGCCTTCCTGAGTTCTTGATTCCCGTAGTCCAACCGATGTTTTACTTGGGAATTCCTCCTTTGTGGTAACTCCCAAGGTGTTTGGCTGTGTATGTTATGCTAGGGACATCAAATCTCCTGGCAAACTTGAACCCTATGGGTTACGGTGTATATTTTTTGGTTGCTCTCCTACCCAAAAAGGTTATAAGTCTTACCATCCTCCTTCCCGTCATACTATGATCAGTATGGATGTCATTTTTCATGAAAACCTTTCTTATTATTCTTCCCCTCCTCTTCAGGGAGAGTTCTAATGAAGATGTGGTTCCTTCTCCTGAGGTCCCCCCCCCCAACACTTTTTTTTATCTCCAATGGTTGCTGCCCAACCTCCTCTGATTGATGACCAGCCTCCTCTGACTGATGACCAACCTCTTATGGCTGTTGTCCAGCCTCCTATGGCTGCTGCCCTTTCACCCGAAGGGAATCCTTTACAGGGGGAGATCATGGAAACAAATGGAGGTGATGTTCCTATTCAAGGGGAGTTGACTCCAGTACAGAGAACCATTAGTAAATTTCAGAAGGCCATTGACGATTCCAACATTCTCACTTATAAAAAGAGATGTTCCAGCAAAGGACAGCTCCAATCCATTGTAGCACCAATACCTATCAAGTTGCCGACTCAGGATCCAGATCCTTCTTCTCCTAGTAAGCCTTCCTCTTCCGACCTACCTATTGCTCATCGCAAAGGTACTAAGACTTGCACTCAGCATCCCATATCTCATTTTGTTTCTTATAGCTCTCTTTCTCCTTCTTTTTGTGCATTTGTATCCTCTCTTTCTTCTGTTTCTATTCCTAAAAATTGGTAGGAAGCATCTATAAATGGAAAGTGGAAGGCAACAATGTTGGAAGAAATGAGAGCATTGAAAAAAAATAATGTGTGGGATCTTGAGGCTCTTCCTCCAAGGAAAAAACCAGTAGGAGGTAAATGGGTGTTTGTGGTCAAACAAAAGGCAAATGGAACAGTGTATCGATACAAGGCACGTCTGGTTGCAAAGGGCTTTACTCAGACATATGGAGTAGACTACCAGAAGACCTTCCCACTATTAACAAAGCTCAACACTATAAGAATGTTGTTATCCTGTGCTGTGAATCTTGGATGGGATCTTCAGCAGTTGGATGTGAAGAATGCCTTCCTCCATGCAGAACTGGAGGAAGAGGTATATATGGACATTCCTCCAGGTTTTTCGGGTAATACTACCAAGGGCAAGGTGTGTAAATTGAAGCGTGCTCTCTATGAGTCGAAGCAGTCACTTAGAGCTTGGTTCGGCAGGTTTCACAAGGCTATGGTTTCTGTAGGATACAAGCAAAGAAATGTTGATCATACCTTGTTCATCAAACAAGTTGGTGATAAGGTCACTATCCTCATAGTCTATGTTGATGACATTGTAGTGACCGGAAATGATGGTGATGAGATCAACAAATTGAAGCTCTTCCTTAGCCGTGAGTTTGAAATAAAGGATCTGGGAACTCTAAAATATTTTCTAGGGATAGAGGTTGCCCAGTCTTCAAAAGGCATCTTTCTTTCTCAACGAAAATATATCTTAGATCTATTATCTGAGACTAGGCTGTTAGGGTGTCATCCTTCAGATACTCCCATGGAAACTACTACACGACTTAAGGAGAAAGAAGGTGACCTGTTGACAAAGGTCGTTATTAGCGATTAGTGGGCAAACTGATCTACCCCTCTCATACATGACCAAACATAGCCATTGTTGTAAGTTTGGTAAGCCAATTTATGCATGATCCTTATTACTCTCATATGGAGGCAGTCTTTCGCATATTGCGATATTTGAAGTCTGCTCCAGGAAAAGGAATACTTTTATCTCCCAATGGTCATCTAAGGGTTAAAGCTTATACTGATACCGATTGGGCTAGCTCTACTGACAGGAAGTCCATTTCTGGCTATTGTTCTTTTGTGGGTGGAAACCTTGTCACATGGCGTAGCAAGAAGCAGAATGTTGTGGCAATGTCCAGTACTGAAGCAGAGTTCCGTGCGATGGCACAAGGAATCTGTGAACTTTTGTGGCTTAGAGGATTGTTGCAGGATATTGGTGTTGTTGTCCATCTTCCAATGATGCTATATTGTGATAATAAAGCTGTCATTAGCATTGCTCATAACCCTGTCCAGCATGATCGTACTAAGCATGTGGAGGTTGATCGACATTTCATCAAGGAGAAGCTTGAAGCCAGACTCACTTGTGTTCCCTTTGTGAAGTCTGCTGATCAGTTGGCCGATGTATTCACTAAGGGATCGAGTGGCAAAGTGTTTCATCCTATTTTAGTCAAGTTGGGCATGCATGACATATATGTACCAACTTGAGGGGGAGTGTTGGATTGTATGGGCCAAAATACCGTGGGGGTATTCTGGACATTTTCTTCTTTCTATTATATGTACAGCCATGTCAGCTATGTTAGGGGCAAATATGTCCTTGTAATTTAAACTCTTTTTATAAATACATTGCTTGGGGTCTACCTTAGACCATCCAAGCCTTACTCTAATTCTGAATCTGTTAACAAAATATGACCTAAAATGCTTAGGATAGAACCCTAATAAGGATCTTTGCTAAAGTTTTTACATACTGCAGGGGTACTTATGTCATCAACCCTGTGGTATATTGCTCGCGGCCTGGTAGTCTTAGGTGTGATCACGATAGGGGGAGTCCCTATTCTGACATATAGTCTTTTCTCCCTTTTCTTTATTTCCTGTTTTGTAGTTTCTAACTATTTGTAGAGTTGTAACTCAGTTTGCTTTTTATAAATAAAAGACTGCAGCCCACGATAGACATTCAATCTCAATCTATCATGGTCTGGGAATTCTTCCTCTCTTCTCTGGTTTAGGTTGCTTCTGGTTACCAAGTTTTTATCATAACATGGTATCAGAGCTACCATAATCAGTGATTGTTCTTCAATACGATTCTGGTTTGAAGTTGATTTTGGTTCATCTGTATGGTTGCAGGAACCTATGCTGCCTACAAGTCATTTACAGCCCTAGTTGATGATACTATGAAAAAAAACTAGGGCTTTCCACTACATTACCTGCTGGTTTATGAATTTTTTCTCTTCCCCAGATCAAGTTTACTGCATCTAAAGGCTATCAGAGTCTATTCTGGCAGCTGTATTTGAAGAAAGTTCAATTTTTCAATTATGCTTCATCCAACCATGATCTCTATAATACTTTGGCAGCATATCTTTACATCATAAATGTACACTCGATCCAGGTACAGGGTAAATCAAAGCCCCTGAGTTGGTGGTATTTATTTTCTCCCTTTGGGTGGAAATAATTTGTTTTTTAGAGGAAGAAACCAGAACCTTTGTTTCTGAAATTCTGTGGAATCCAACTAGCTGATCTGCCCAATATTTTAGGGCAATATTGCTCTGGACTACAAGATCCTTTGACCTTATTTTCATGTCAATCTGACCTCCTGATTTGTGGTTATATAAAATCACCCAAATCTGGGTGTTTCCAATTCTGTTTTGCATGTCATTGTTGCTGTCTATATCGACTACTGTGTTGAACTTGACTGAGTAGCTGATCAGAGTCTACTACCCTTGTTTAGTAACTGTTAACAAAACAGAATTTTGGGAATGGCTAGAAAGCCTAGAATAATCGATGTGATTATTCAGCCCTTATATTTATAACTTTCATAAAAAAACTGAAATTACAGCAATAACCCTGTATAGCCGACCATGATAGCTATAGGGAAATAAAAGGAGAAAAATACCAAAACCTACCCTTATAATGTCGGGTAACATAACTCAACACTCCCCCTCAAGTTGGGGCATAGATATCACACATGCCCAACTTGACTTAGACTAGGATGAAACAACTTCCCACTCAACCCTTTGGTGAAGACATCAGCCAGTTGATCTCCAGACTTCACAAAAGGGATACAAATCTGCCCACTTTCTAACTTCTCCTTGATGAAGTGTCTGTCAATCTCCACATGTTTGGTACGGTCATGCTGCACTGGAATGTGGGCAATGCTAATAGCTGCTTTGTTGTCACAGTACAACATCATTGGAAGATAAACAGAACCACGGATATCTAGGAGTAAATTCTGAAGCCACAATAACTCACATATGCCCTGGGTCATAGCACGGAATTCAGCTTCAGCACTAGATCTTGCCACAACATTTTGTTTTTTACTCCGCCATGTGACCAGATTTCCTCCAACAAAAGTACAATAACCTAAGGCAGATTTCCTGTCAGGATTACCACCCCAGTCAGCATCTGTGTAAGCCTCAATGCGAAGATGATCATGAGGAGACAAAAGGATCCCTTTTCCTGGGGCTGATTTCAAGTAATGGAGATTACGAAGAACAGCAGTCATGTGAGTGGAATAAGGATCATGCATGAACTGGCTTACTAGGCTCACAGCAACGACAATATCTGGTCTGGTGTGGGAGAGATAAATCAGTTTTCCCACCAATCGTTGATATCTGCCCTTATCAACAGGTTCATCATCCTTCTCTTGCAGACGAGTAGTAGCTTCCAAAGGAGTGTCACAAGGATGACAACCAAGCAAACCAGTCCCTGATAGTAACTCTAGAACATACTTTCTTTGGGAGAGAAAGATGCCTTTGGGAGAACGGGCAACTTCAATCCCAAGAAAATATCTTAGCTATCATCTTTTATGTCAAATTCTCGTCCCAAGAAAGTCTTCAGGTGAGAAACTTCATCTGCATCATTACCAATCACAACTATGTCATCAACATAAACTATAAGAAGAGTGACATTTTCTCCCTTTCGCTTGATGAACATAGTGTGACCAGCATTACTTTGTTTGCATCCACAGGAGACCATGGCTTTATGAAACCTACCAAACCATGCCCGTGGAGATTGCTTCAAGCCATATAATGCCCTTTTGAGCCTACAGACTTTCCCATGGGTCTTGTCAGAGGAAAAATGGAACTTCCATATAAACCTCCTCTTCCAACTCTCCATGAAGGAATGCATTTTTGACATCCAATTATTGTAAGTCCCAGCCAAGGTTGATAGCACAAGACAGTAAAACCCGGACAGTGTTCAACTTCGCAACAGGGGCAAATGTCTCCTGGTAGTCGATCCCATAAGTCTAAGTGAAGCCTTTGGTCACAAGCCTTGCTTTATATCTATCCACTGTTCCATCTGACTTCTGCTTGACAACAAATACCCATTTGCACCCGACTGGTTTCTTACTTGGAGGAAGAACAACTAGCTCCCATGTCTCATTTTTAAGTAAGGCCATCATTTCTTCCATCATGGCTGCTTTCCACTTTGGTTCTGCAATCGCCTCCTGCCATTTCTGAGGAATAGAAACAGAGGAAAGAAAAGAAACAAATGCACGATAGGAAGGAGATAAAACATCATAGGAAACAACATTGGAGATGGGATGTTGGGTGCATGACCTAACGCCTTTACGAACAGCGATACGTAAGTCAAGAGAAGGATCCTTACCAGATGATGTAGCAGGGTCTGAATTTGGATCAAGTGCAGACGATTGTAAAGGTGGTATGGTGGTGGCGGTAGTCTCAACTTGTCCTGAGCGCTCCCGGGTATACACTTTATCAACAGGGATTTGACTGACTGGTCTACGCTCCCCCCTAATGGGGAACCACTGTAGGAGCTGAAGTTACAGAAGGCTCCCCCTGAATAGGACCCGGAAGAATTGCAGACACATCTCAAATCCCTGATCCTACTCCCCCTGAAGAGGTGTCTGGGAATAATACGAAAAGGACTCATGGAAGACAACATCCATGGAGACAAAAGTACATCGAGAAGGTGGATGATAACACTTGTATCCTTTCTTAATCGCAGAGTAGCCCAGAAAAATACACCGAATGCTCCGTGGATCAAATTTCCTATAAGGAAGATGATTGCGAACATAGCAGACACAACCAAAAACTTTGGGGGGAACTACAAAAGAGGAGGAACCTTGGAGGAGGTCAACGGGGGAACGACCATCAAGGACACGGGTAGGCATACAGTTGATGAGATAAGCAGCGGTAAGAATGGCATAACTCCAGTATTGGGAAAGAACCTGCCGTGCAAACATAATGGCCCGGGCTACCTCAAGGAGATGTCGATTTTTCCTCTCAGCAACCCCACTCTGGGCAGGTGTGTCAACACAGCTGGTCTGATGGACAATACCATGATCAGCCAAATAAAGTTGGAACTGACCCTCTATGTATTATCTACCATTATCACTGCGTAAAATGCGCAAGGTGGCATTGAATTGGGTCTAAACCATACGATGGAATAACTGAAAACAACGGAAGTTCTCACTTTTATGGCTCATCATGTATACCCAGGTGGCACGAGTATAACAATCTATAAAGGAGACAAACCATCTATAACCAGAAATGGAAGTATAACGGACAGGGCCCCACACATCAGAATGAACCAAAGCAAAAGGAGACTCGCTTCTTTTATTTAATGAAGAATAACTGGAACGAGTCTGTTTGGCCAAAACACAAGCCCCACATAAAAACTCATTCCTATTACAATGCTTGATCAAGTAGGGAAACAAAATAGCTAAAGTACAAAGGGATGGATGACCAAGCCGACAGTGCCAGAGATGAAGGTCAGGTGATGAGGTGGACTGTAAATGATGAGCTGTAGAGGAAGCCGAATGCAAAGTAGAAGGCTAACCCGTGTCAAGTAAGTAGAGACCACCTTGCATCTTACTAGCCCCAATCGTGCGCCCCGTCTCCAAATCCTGTATGATACAATGAGAAGGGAAAAATATTAGTTTGCAGTTCAGATCTCTAGTAAGGCTACTAATAGAGAGAAGGTTGGTAGAAAAGGATAGAACATGCAAAACAGATTTTAAGGAAAGGGTAGGTGAGCAGCGTATGGAACCCTTTCCATTAATAGGAGAAAGGGAACCATTAGCCACTCAAACACTATCTTTGCCAGAAGATGGAGAATAAAGGTGAAACACATGGGAGGAGCCAGTCATGTGGTCAGTGGCACCGGAATCAATAATCCAAGGACTGGATACAGCCAATGCACATAGACTACGGACTGGAATACCTGAGGCAAAGTGAGAACCAGGATGGGCAGCAGGTGCAGATGCCGTAGTAGGGGCAACGGAAGAGGCCTGGAGCATACGACGGAAAGCTAGGAGCTCATCCTGAGTAAGCCCAATGTCAGATGAAGGGGCAGCAACAGCAGTGATAGGAGAATCAGCCATATGAGCCTTGGGTTTAAGTTTCCCACGGCCTTTCTTTTCCTCAAAATCAGCAGGCTTCCCATGGAGCTTCCAGCATTGAGCCTTAGTATTATAGAGCTTGTTGCAGTGTTCACACTTGACAGGTCCTTTAGGGACAGCAGTACCACCATCAGTAGTGGTAATAGGAGCACTAGAAGTAGCTTGCAAGGCAGAGCGATCAACAGGAGAGGAATACAGCATAGCAGCCCGACGAGATTCCTCATTATGAACCGAGGCAAATGCTTGCTCTAGTGTGGGAAAAGGAGATTGGCCAAGCACTTGCACCCGAATAGGGTCAAACTCCATATGTTATCCAGCCAAAAAATCATAGACACATACTTTGTCAACGTGTTTGCGATAGGCAACCAAATCAGTAGCAGTAGAGGGCTGATATTCGTAGTAGTGATCCAATTGCTGCCACAAGTTTTTGAGGGCAACATAGTATTTGGAGACAAAGAGCTCCTGTTGGGTAGTCGCATTAGCTTTCTTTGGCACCATTCCATATAGTATAGGCTGTGTCCAGAAGGAGAAAATTGTCGGAGATATCCGCTTGCATAGAATGAATCAAGTAGGACATCACCATTGCATCATTAGATAACCACTTGTTGAGCTAAGAACCCTCTTCCTCTGGTTTTGGTGTTGTCCCGAGAATATGGCCAGTAAGGCCACGGCCAGCTATTGTCAAATAGGTAAACCGAGACCACTTCAAGTAGTTGGAGCCATCAAGCTTAATCGGTGCAGCAAGGGGAAGAAAATCAGTCCGGGGCTGTCCATCAAGGCCAGAAGAGGCTGAAGAAGAATCAAATCCAGTCATTGCAGCAGGCAACCAAGGTCTTCAATGAAGCAGTAATCAGCCAAAGAACTTCAAAAAATCCTGGAATCGATTTGGGGAGAATTCGACCCCAAGAGAAGATGGCTGAATTGGAGCAAAAAATCCCAGATATGAAGGCTGGGAATGATGTCGAATGGAGGCAGCAGGTATGCCAAACAGATGCAGAAGCAACCAGCAGCCCAACCCCTAGATTGATTAGTGTCAGGGTTTTGAAAAAAACCCTGAGAAGAGAGATCGATAAGGGGGAGGGGTCTTCAAACAATCTGATGAAGGGGATAGAGGCTGAGAACAAAAGCTGAGGAAGATTCCACAAGAGAAGAAGCAGCCGAAATAGTTGTAGAGGCCTGATCTTCAAAGAAAAAGAGGAAATCTCCAAATCGCAGACAAGAACTCAGCACCTATAGATCTGAAATAAAGACATAAAAGGGAGGTAGGTTGGGGGGCAGCAGCTAGATCATAATGATCACCTCATTAGTGCTGCCCTGATGGGAGAAGGAGAACCAAAAAAGAAGAAAGAAGAAGAAGAGACGAAGGGAGGGTGGTGGGTTTTGAAAACCTAGATCAAAGATTATTTGGCTCTGATGCCATGTTAACAAAACAGAATTTAGGGAATGGCTAGAATAATCGATGTGATTATTCAGCCCTTATATTTATAACTTTCATAAAAGAACTGAAATTACAGCAATAACCCTGTATAGCCGACCATGATAGCTATAGGGAAATAAAAGGAGAAAAATACCAAAAACTACCCTTATAATGTCGGGTAACATAACTCAACAGTAACTTATACGCTACCCCTGATTCCTATCTTACCTGTGTGTATGATGGCTGATCCGAAAGTTGCAGTTGACAATGTTCATATTCAGATTAGCATTAAACTTAATGGAGTGTGCTGTTCAAGTCTACATTCATGCTAAAGGAAAGATGAAATATCTTACCATTGAACATCCCTCTGCTGATTCTAAAGACCTTACTGCTGTTGCAGACTATGAAGAATAGATGCATGAAAATTCCACACTCAAAATTTGGTTGTAGAATAGTATGGACCCTGCTATTGCCGCCAACATTATGTTCCATACTACTGCAAAGGGGGTTGGATGATTTGAAGGAAAGCCTCTCTCAAGAGAAGAATATATCCCAAACCTATGAACTAAATCAGAAGATGTTCAATTTCAAGCAAGGGGATAAGTCGTTAAATGAGTATTTCAGCAGCTATAAGGGTATTATTGAATAACTCCAGATCCATCAACCTCTTACTACTGATCTGGAACAATTGAAACTGCAACGAGCTCAGTTCCATGTTGCAAAAAAATTCTGGCTGGTCTCCACTCTGACTATTAATCTGTTGAAAGTCAACTCCTTGCAGATGAAAAAGTACCTTTCATTAAATGAAAACATTTCCTCATCTTCAGTGTAAGGTTACTTCACCCAAGGTTCATCCCTCCCCTACTTCTCGTGAAGGATCGGCATTTGTTGCTGGTTGGGGACCATGGAAAAAGAACTTGGTCAAAACCAACTGAAACTACCGAGATATCTCGGTTTCGCAAGAAACCAAGACAAGTTAAGGTGGGAGTTTAAAAAATACCATATCTCGGTTGGTTTCAACTGGTTTCGACTGGTTTCAATCGAAATTGGTCAAAACCAGTTGAACCAACCCAAATTGGCACTTATAAATGAAACATAAGAGATCTCGGTGGTTTTTACACATGAAGTGGAAGTTTGGCTAAAAAGTGTGGATTTCTTCACACATTTGGTTCGTTTGGGGCATACACAACCTACATCAACTCTCTTAATCCAGTGTGTGGACCTCTCTTCTCAATGGGGATGGGTCAGGTGTTGTGTCATCCTTTGTCGACAGTCTCTTCGGGTATCCATCCCAACCATGTGTGTCGGCTCCAACTTCTTACGTCACGGTGAGCCCTTCCCTAGGTTGGGATATCTTATACAAGTTGATGATGGGGCTTATAGATGGGCAGTTATGGACTATCAGAACAATTGGGCCCAAAGCATGTAATGGCATACATATGTGGTACATTCAGAGGAACGACTTTGAAATATTCAATGGTACACAGCTCGTGGATTGGTAACAGCCTCTTTGGAAACAAGGGTAACGTTGCGTACATTTGACCCTCCCCAAACCCTGCTAAACACTGGAGCCTTGTGCACTGGGTACGGCCTTTTTTTTACATAGCTCGTGGATTGGACCCACCAAGAAACTCCGCACGGAATTGAGCAAGTGTTGACTGTTGAGCACCTTAATGGTTTATTTGGATAACATGTATTATTCAATGTTCTTGTACTTAACTTTATGTGGACTAAGTATTTATAATACCAGATTTAGAGTATCTTTCAGCGTACAATAGTACACTTGGGTCAATAACCACAAGTACCATGTTGAGGTTTTTTTTTTTTGAAAATAGTTCATGCACTGTGTTTAGAATGTCAAAAATAGGCTGTATACAAAAAAAACAACCTAAAACACCATTTCTAGGCCTCAAAATCACAGTCTCGAGTTGGCCGGGAAAGAGTACCAGATTTCGACTAGTTTCGACCATATCTCAGTTTCTGACTGGTCGAAACCCAAGATTTAGAACCTTACCAGGGACAAGGTTCCTTTTCTGGTAGAGTATGGCCAATGGAGAGGCCGTGGTCATGTATAGGTGGGCAGCAAACAGATGGGTCTTCTTGTCAGTGCACCTTTTGTGGCAAGCCCAATCATATTGTTGAAACTTGTTGGGCTAAACATGGTCGACCAAATTGGGCAAATGAATTAGTCAACACAACTATGACCGATGGTTCTAGTGAGAGGGTAACTTCTGGTGATGCCACACTTACATCTGCATCTAGGGCATCTTCCGCTATTTTGTGCCTCGCGACAATTATAATCAGATATTAATGCGACTACAACAACTTGAGTCATCTACCTCCATCTCCACAGCTACTTTAACTCACATAGGTAACTCAGCCTTCCTTACCACCACTCCATGGATTATTGACTCTGGTGCATCATCTCATATAAATGGTACGTCAAACTTATTCTCCTACATATCACCAGTTCAAAATTTGTCTCCAGTTATTCTAGCTGATGAATCCTCCACTCATGTAGCAGGTCATGGTACGATCTCTCCAACACCTCCATGACACTATCACCTGTTCTTCATGTTCCGCAGTCACCATTAAGTCTTCCTTTTATTAGTCAACTTACAAAGTCACTTAACTACTTTGTTACTTTCTACCCTTCTTATTGTGTTTTCAGGACCTTCAGACAAAGAGGACAATTGGTGGCGATCTTGAGCAGGCTGGTTTATATTATTTGGATGGCATAGGACCATCGGTTGTCGCTGCTACATCTACTAGTGGACCCTCTCCTCTTCAATGGCATCTTCACCTGGGGGCATTTATCGTTATCCAAGCTTCAGTAGTTGAGGGTTCTAAGTTGCAAATCCGACTCTCGTTTTGAATGTGAAGCTTGTGAACTTGGAAAACATCATCAGTAGTCGTTTCCTTCTCTATAGTGTGTCTAGGAGTTTGTCTTTATTTTCTTTTAATTCATTTTGATATTTGAGGTCCTTTTGTGTCAATAACCGTTTAGGATGTTCTTATTTTGTTACCTTTGTGGATGATCATTCACTATTAACTTAGGTTTATTTATTAAAAGATCGTTCCGAGTTTCTTCTTGTCTTTAAAACTTTTTTATCAAGAAATAAAAACTCATTTTGATGTTTCCATTAAAATTGTTCGTTTCGACAATGCGCTTGAATATACTCAGCGGGAAATTTTGTATTTTTGTTTTACTAATGGTATGATTCATCAAACAAGTTGTCTGTATACCCCGTAACAAAATGGGGTAGTAGATCGTAAAAATAGACACTTTTTGGAAATTGCTCGATCACTTATGATTCATATGCATGTTCCTAACAAGTTTTGGTGCGATGCTGACCAGACTACTTGTTTTTAAATCAACATGATGCCCTCCTTGATTCTAGATAACCAATCTCCCTTTTCTATTATATATCCTCATTCTCTCTTGTTTCCTATCATGCCACAGGTCTTAGGTTGTATGTGTTTTGTACAGGTTATACAACCTCACATTGATAAATTATCTCCCCAGGCAGTTAAATGTATTTTCCTTGGTTATTCTAGAACTTAAAAAGGATACAAGTGCTAAGATCACGTTACTCATCGGCATTTTGTCAGTGCTGATGTTACTTTTTTTTTAGAATATTATACATCCTACCATTCTCTTCCTGTTGCTCCACCATCTATTTACAATATTGATTGTTCCCCACCTATTCATGTTCTTGTTCAGTTTGATGCATGGTACTAAAACTCAGAACTCGACCCTGGGGAAAACCGAGATCTTGGTCGAGTTGGTGAAAATAGATTCATTGTTGGGCCACCCTATTCTCTAGAGTGAACGCAATCGAGAGGAGGCGAAGATCGAGCATTATCGCATTTCATCAGAACATCGACCGGCTACTATTCACTCGATGAGGCAAGGGAAAGAGACCAACCAGTCAACAGCTGATTCGAGAAAGGTTGGGGAAGCTTCATTTCATGGGGAGGGTTTACCACCACTAAAAGCTCCACTGCTTGCCCGCTACTCACTAGGAGAGGTTGGTGCTTTTTAGGGGTAGATAAAAGGTCATACCCTAATAACTTAAAACAAAAGACATTTAATTAAATCACTTAAATTGAACCATGGTTTGAACCGGTTCAATTTAAGTTTACAAATAGCTGAAATAAAACTAAATATAGAACCTAATAAATGTAAACCTACGCTATGGCTCCAAACTAAGCCCTAATTTCAGGGCTGCTTCTTCTTCTTCTTCTTCTTCCTTCAGGTGTGGGTACATGGTGCTGCATCAAAAGGTCAACTCACGAGGGACGAGCAATCAGAAAACATGCAAGAGACCAAGAGAGACAAATGAAGAGTAGACCCCTCACATATTTATAATTCCTCTTTTAATTTCTACATGCAAACTCTAACTAGTGGATCAAAAATTAAGCAAAGATGTCTGTAAGAGGACAAACCAGACGTGATGTTTGTAGAGAAAGTTCTTACTACCCAGGGCTGGTGGAAGAGCCGCAATAAGTCACCATCAGCTGTTCTTGACAGAAAGCGACTAAATTTCATCTGTACCACAATCAAACATAAATATCCATGTCATGGCATGTGTTCTTTGACTTCTCCAACTACGAATGATTACACTAGATACATGCACAATTAACAAGTTTGAAGAAAAGAAAAAGATAAACAATAATAATGATAATAAAACAATAAGAGCAACAATAAGAATAATTGAACTGCGTTAACCAATACACCACAGACATGCACAACAAGGAACTTGAAGAAGGAAAAAAAAAAAGACAAACAATATGAGTAATTAAACTGTGCTAATCAAGGAAGTCCGACTTCCCAAAAAGCAAATTTTAAGTATTAAGAAGTCTAGATTCAAAATTATTTCTAGCTTAAGAAATTAAGTGAGCTATAATTGCTAATCAATTGAAAAACAGCTCCTGCCCAAGTTCTAAATCAAGAAACCCTTCTTTCTACCACCTAAGGCCATGTTCAGCTGGAAAGAGATTAAAGGAAAAGAAACTTCTAAATGGAAAATTTGGAGGGGTCCATAAAAAATTGAAGGAAAAGAAACCTTTTAACAAGAAATTTAGGGGTAGCACACAAAGAGATTTGTTTTCATGTTGAAGATCGTGCCCCCAACAATCTAGATTTTCCTCCCCTCTTGTTGTCTACTAATTGAAGAAATTGAGCCCAGAATTATAGGTTTCTCCTGAAATCTACTTCCTACTCTTCATCTACACTTCAGACAACAAAGCTCCAGCTATGACATCTCTCTTCCTCTCATTTATAGAACATAACCTCTTACTGGCGATTATTGGCTTTAGGTCACTGGTTCCTATCTCTCTCTCTTTTCTTCCAATCTCATTGCTTTGCCACTCCCCTCTTTTCTCTCTCTACAGTAATTAACATGACAACACCAGCTCTGAAAACAATGTATACCAGCTTGTGATGATCACTTTGAGAAGCCACAGCATGGCAGAGAGAAGTAAAGAGACCACTACGGCTCTTTTCTCTCTCTCCCCCATGCAAATCAAAAAAAAATTTAGGTATATCTTTTTCATATTTAGTGTCTCTTTTCTCCAGATTTCTATCCGAACGACACAACCTCAGGGTACTTACCTTGGATAGTTTTCAAATACGTTGAATAACAACAACAACAAAAAACTCAGCCTTATCCCAACTTAATGGGGTCGGCTACATGGATCCAAACAAAACAAAATATGGAAAACATAGATTTAACCCAACAAAAAAAAGAAGGAAAGAAAAGATGGGAAAAGAGAGATGAAAAAAGAAAAGGATAGTAAGAGAAGGAAAGAGGCATAGTCCAACCTGTCAGGAAAATCTCAGCTAAATGGGGTCTGCGACATGGATCCTTGACCTCCAGTAGGCTCTGCCCAAGGTCATACTTGTAACAAGCCCTAACCTATACATGTCCTTCTTCACCACTTCTCCTATGGTCATTTTAAGTCTGCCCCTAGCTCTTTTAGCTCGTTCAATCGGGATCATATCGCTCCTCCTCACTGGGGCATCACTAGGTCTCTGTTGAATATGACCATACCACCTTAAACGACTCTCTTGTAGTTTGTCATTGATCGGGGCTACTCCCAAATCCGATCTAATAAGTTCATTCTGTACTTTATCCTTCCTTGTTTTTCCACACATCCATCTTAACATCCTCATCTCTGCTACACAAAGCTTATCCATATGACATTTTTCAATTGCCCAACATTCTGCCCCATACTGATGCAGAAGCCGAAACCATGATTAATTTGGCTGTTCTTTGATTTTTCGTTGGAGCCTTTTTATTTGTTTGTTCTTTTAGCCTAGGGTTAAAACAATCTTTTTCATGGTTTATCTTCTTAGTTCCCCTCCACGATTTTAGAGGGATTAGTATTTTATTTTATTTGTTTTAGTTGTTTACACTTATACTCCTATTTAGAGTATAAGTCTATTCTATGTTTTATAATTAGGATTCAGATTAGGAATCCCAACTCCTAATCTGATTAGGATTGCTTTAGATTGATTATTTGTAAGGCCTTTAGGCCCACCTTTATTATTATAAATAGTAGAATCGTGGGAGGCTCCCCCACCTATTATGTTTGAAATTTTGTTTCTTCTTGCTGCTGCCGCCATGATGCGCTGCTTCTCTGTCTTGTGTGTCATATCAAGACCCCTTGTGAGTAATATCAAGGGCTAGGGCTGGAGTAATCCGGCGACTCCTTGCATCTTGCAGATCGGGAGGTTCGTCTTCTTCTTCCTTCAAGTTCTTCAAGGTTGCTGCTGCTGAAATTCTGCAATTCCAGTAAGAGTTACAAGTTCCTGCAACTTTATCATCTCTTCTTCTTACTTCCATCTAACCTAATCGACTTCCCCAAACCCTAGCTTCATCTACATTCATCACAGCCCTATTCCCTCATCAGATTACACTCAAAACCTAACCACAGGTCCATCACAGTAACCCTCCCACTCGATCTCAGTTGCAGCCTCACCTATCCACTACAAACCCTAAATCCCTCCCTCAACATAAAAACCCAGAAACCCTAAGATCTGCCTAGACCTAACCAGCCATCAAAACCCCACCAAAGTCCAGCCGAACCACCCCCTCCCTGCTAGGAAAACTCGACCTAAAGCCCAGGCCCTAAATCTGCTCCTAAACCCTAGTTTCAGCTTAGATCCTAAATCTGAAAACCCAAAACCCTAACCCTAATATTTCTGAATTTCTATTTCTTATTCAAACCTCATTAAAACCTATTCTAATAGACTCCTAAAATTCTGCAGACCATTACCCAATAAAACCCTAACTCAATCTCCCATTCCTAACCCTAATTTTGCCCTAGTTACCCTAAACTGCCCATTCGGCCAACCCTAAAACAGAACCTGGTCCTAAGTGAGATTTATTTCACCTAGGCTACATCAAATTGGTATCGAGCCATGGCTGAACATGGCAGCCCTGCTATGGATCCCACACGACCACCCCAACCTGATTCCCTTGCTGCAATCATGGCTATGCTGCAGAAGATCTCAACAGACCAGCAAGTTCTTGGTGATCGAATGACAACAATAGAACAAAGGCAAGCTGTGCCTCTTGTAAGCAACCCTCTATTTGTAGAGGAAGATAGATTCCAAGTTCATTCTGAAGTACATGGAACTCGGGAAGGGATGAATATCATAAAAGTCATCCCGCACGTCACAGGGACCACAGAGATCGTCTAGACATGACCGAGACTACAGGATCGACGTAGGTATGACAGAGATGACTACAGAGAAGACAGGGACAGAACTATCAAGCACCTCGAAGACCTAACTTTGAGGAATATTTGAGGTCCTACTTCACTGGAGATGAAGCTACTAACCGGCGGTTCGATACACGTAAGGTCAAGCTAGAATTGAAAGAGTATGATGGGCATGGTGATCCACAAAATTCTATGACTGGCTTGCTGCCCTAGATGACTACTTTGATCGTATGATTTGCCTCAAGACCGAAAGATGAGATCGCACGCACTAAACTAATTGGTTCTCGCCGAGAATGGTGGCGCAAGGCGAGCAGACATGGAACGGAAGGTAAAGCACCTACCAACCGGGAGGATATGAAGTATGATTTGAAAGAGAAGTACTTACCAAGACACTACACCGCTCGATGCAAGATCAATTCAACTCCCTTCGTCAAGGGAACATGATCGTATCCGAGTACATGCAAAAGTTTGACTCTCTCTCATCTCGCATCGACACAATAGAAAGTGCTACTCGGATGTTGTCCCGATTCGGTTGGGATTGAGATCGACATCCTCGGGCTATTGGCGTTGTGGATGTTCGGAAGTCAAGGATTGTTTTGAGAAGGCATTGAAGGTCAAGAATTATTGGTTGGGAATAGAGGATTTGATTCTTCCCGAGGGATCTTGCAAAACTTTTTCAGCATTCAAGTCTACTACCACTAGTCACAATCGAATCGAAATTCTACGCTGGTCCTACTCGATCGCTACTACGCTGTAGTTCTTCCCGCCCTCCACGTCTGATTATAAAGGTAAAGCTCCCATGGATAGCAATGAACCCCACAAGTGTTTCCATTGCAATGAACTTGGGCACTATGCCAAAGATTGCCCACAAAAGCATAGACCATTAATGTGGCTGCCAAGGCGAGAGGAAACCTCCGAAGAGCACGATGAGCATGGCATATATGCACTACCCCCGATAGTGATGAAGACTTAGACCGTCACCTTGAAGATCTAGATGGTGGTGCTCAAGGTGTCCATACAATTGCTCCAGTTCTCATGGATGATGTGGTTGATTGTGACAAGGTAATTGGGAACATCTCACAGGAGACAGAATCAAGCAAGTTGCTGTTCTTGAAGAGGTGGGGCTGAATGAGAAGGTTATAAATATTGAAGACCCTTTGGAGGTTGAACACATTGATTTTGTGATGCCCCTTGGTTCTTCGAAGAGAAGGCCCCACGACTTGAAGACCATATTCCCACCGTTATAACTTCAATGACCGCCAGGAAGTGTTGAAGCTGCTGCCCACATGTTACTTCCTCCTCCTCATCACAAGGTTCGTGGACGAGTTTCTTCACACAAGCATGGTACGTGGACTCCCATTCATGAAGTCAACAAGCTCACCCAAGTTGCTGTGAGCGTTGCATGGATTTCACCCATTTATCGGAGATGAATGTTTCTAAGTCGGGGAGAGTTGATGCAGAAACCGAAACCATGATTAATTTGGCTGTTCTTTGATTTTTCGTTGGAGCCTTTTTATTTGTTTGTTCTTTTAGCCTAGGGTTAAAAGCAGTCTTTTCATGGTTTATCTTCTTAGTTCCCCTCCACGATTTTAGAGGGATTAGTATTTTATTTTATTTGTTTTAGTTGTTTACACTTATACTCCTATTTAGAGTATAAGTCTATTCTATGTTTTATAATTAGGATTCGATTAGGAATCCCAACTCCTAATCTGATTAGGATTGCTTTAGATTGATTATTTGTAAGGCCTTTAGGCCCACCTTTATTATTATAAATAGTAGAATCGTGGGAGGCTCCCCACCTATTATGTTTGAAATTTTGTTTCTTCTTGCTTGCTGCCGCCATGATCGCTGCTGCTTCTCTGTCTTGTGTGTCATATCAAGACCCCTTGTGAGTAATATCAAGGGCTAGGGCTGGAGTAATCCGGCGACTCCTTGCATCTTGCAGATCGGGAGGTTCGTCTTCTTCTTCCTTCAAGTTCTTCAAGGTTGCTGCTGCTGAAATTCTGCAATTCCAGTAAGAGTTACAAGTTCCGCAACTTTATCATCTCTTCTTCTTACTTCCATCTAACCTAATCGACTTCCCCAAACCCTAGCTTCATCTACATTCATCACAGCCCTATTCCCTCATCGATTACACTCAAAACCTAACCACAGTCCATCACAAGAACCCTCCCACTCGATCTCGAGTTGCAGCCTCACCTATCCACTACAAACCCTAAATCCCTCCCTCAACATAAAAACCCAGAAACCCTAAGATCTGCCTAGACCTAACCAGCCATCAAAACCCCACCAAAGTCCATCCGAACCACCCCCTCCCTGCTAGGAAAACTCGACCTAAAGCCCAGGCCCTAAATCTGCTCCTAAACCCTAGTTTCAGCTTAGATCCTAAATCTGAAAACCCAAAACCCTAACCCTAATATTTCTGAATTTCTATTTCTTATTCAAACCTCATTAAAACCTATTCTAATAGACTCCTAAAATTCTGCAGACCATTACCCAATAAAACCCTAACTCAATCTCCCATTCCTAACCCTAATTTTGCCCTAGTTACCCTAAACTGCCCATTCGGCCAACCCTAAAACAGAACCTGGTCCTAAGTGAGATTTATTTCACCTAGGCTACATCACATACATCATGGCCGGTCGAACAACAGTCCTATAGAATTTTCCTTTAAGCTTTAAAAGTATACGTCAGTCACACAACACTCCGGACGCACCTCTCCACTTCATCCATCCCACTTTAATTCTCTGTGAAACATCATCCTCCATGTCACCTTCTTTATTTATGATAGACCCTAGATATCTAAAATAGTCACTTTTCGGTACCTCTCGTTCCTCAATTCGCACCATATCAATATCCATCATATTGTGAGTTGTGACTAAAATTACACATCATATACTCTGTCTTCGTTCTACTAATCTTAAGGCCTCTTGTTTCCAAGGTTCATCTCCAAAGCTCTAACTTAGCGTTGAATACCAAACCAATTTTTAATACCCAAACCAAGACATCTATCCCAATTCTCTATTTTTAAACATATGTTTATAACTGACAGGGGACTGAATATCAATGCAAACATTTTGGCAAATTGGCTTTTGAATGCAATAAAAACTATAGAACAATCCAATATGTTCCACAGTTTAGCACTAAATACTACAGTAATAGACCAGCCTCCGTAAACATTAAGCTCATAGGAACTATGAATAAAAACCAAAGCTTCTCTAGAACTTAAGACATGATTTTCCAAATAAACAACTATACAAAATCAATAGAAAAAGAAACAGAGGAAGAGAGAGAGTGCAATCTCTTCTAGTCACCATGATTGTCCTGATTGCAAGTGAGGATCACAAGCTCCTCCGCAGTGGGTAGAGAGCATTCCCTTTGGATTTTGGACAAACCAAAGGATTACAAAAGGATTCCCTTTCGTCCCTCTTCTTTAGCCTCCCTTTCTACGTAATCTGTATTTATTAACGGAGAACAGATGGCTATTTGGAATGGACCTATAGCACAATTACATGCTTAACCATATAAGTGCAGACCAATCCATGTTCTAAATTTGGAATCTACGAAAGTAACTCTTTTCTTGATTCAAAAATTCTGTCTTCTTAATTCAAACAGCCAACGGCTAATGCAGATGTGGCTTTATTTTAGGGAATGAACCACATAATGAAGGTGATTGTTGGTCAACCTTGGGAAGCTATTCTAGGAGTTTCAACTTTGAGAAGAGATAGTAATGTAGAAGTGAATAGGGCTGGCCACAGGAGAATCAAGTACGCAAGTATTTGTTATTATCATAGTTGTCGCGGCGTCGCGGCAATCTAAGTCGGTGGAGGGGTGTCACGTCGATATATCGACATGTCGCCTGCCATGGTGTTGCCATGGCGAACATGTCGACCATGCTTTATTTTTTATTTTCTCTATTTTTAATGTTTTAATAGATGCATACTCAAGCCATGTTTTATTTTTTCTCTATTGTTTCTCAAGTTTTAAGAAGAAAATTCCGAAATCGAAGAAGAAATCAAAGAGGGAAAGAAGAAATCAAAAGAAATCGAAGAGGGAAAGAAGACAGGAAGAAGAAATCGAAGAAGAAATTGAAGAAGAAATCAAAGAGGGAAAGAAGAAATCGAAGAGGGAAGAAGAAATCGAAGACAAGAAGAAGAAATCGAAGAGGGAAAGAGAGACAGGAAGAAGAAATCAAAGAGGGACGCCATGGCGTAGGTCGCCATGCAACCTTCTCCAGCACCAGGACGCCATGGCGACGCCATGACAACTATGGTTATTATATAGTGTGTGAAAACACTACTAAACTTTCATGACATTCGTTTTTCATATTTTCTTCAGTGTTTTCTGCGTTCTGCTTTCTTTATCTTAATTGTATTAAAACATAACCATCATGAATCATATGGCGTGGAACTGTAGCGGTTTCAAATCAAACCTGACTCCACGATCTTAATGTGAAATTATTTAAAAGAAAAAAACTTGGCATATGCTTCTTGTGTGACACTGAAATGAGTGGGAGTAAATTGATCCAACAGATACGAGGAGTAGAGGATTCGTTGCAGTGTGGCATCAAACCTAACTTCAGTCATTCACATGCAGCTGCAGCTTCTAGCTTCAGCGGAGGGCTGTGGTTACTGTGGAAAGATTGTGTTGACATGGATGTCATATTGACTAATGGCCAATTCATCATTTCTGGTGGAGTAGCTTGGTAAGCAAAGGAAAATTTTGTCACAATGGTTAGTTTCTTTTGTCTGTTTTTGAAATAATCTTCCTACTAATTCATGTAGCATTTTTTGGGTGACATAATTTTTCTATTGCTATTCTACAAAATTTGAAAGAGGTCCTCGATTCTGTTGCAAGGCGTTGATGTGACGATGTCTAAGGGTCGAGAAAGAGAACAGAGAAGAGACCGAGATAGAGAATAGATACAGTCATGCAGACCGAGAGACAGAAAAGGGAAGAGAGCCAATAGAGACTAGAGAGAGAGAGAGAACAAGGAAATTTGGCCGTGAGAGAGAGATTCACAGGACAGGGAAGATAACCAAGAAAGAAAACAGGGGGAGAGAGAGAGAGGGGAATTACTTGAGTCATCGGAAAAAAACAGGTACAGCTACGTATGAGTATTAAACAGGACTGGACTTCAATTATACTTCTACGAATTCGGCGTAAAAAATGCACACAGCACATGTTTAACCCGTGTCGAATACATGTCATCTTTAGAAATTCAGGAGCAAAAATACAGGCATGTACATTGTTGAAGTATATCGGGTCCAGGGGAGAAGAGGATATCTTGATATTCTCAAGATTCCTCTCCTCCTATGACTCCTATTTTGAGTATGAGTCTGTCCTGGTTGTAGTTAGAGTTGTCTGTCCTAGTTCTAGTTTGAGTTGTTAGTCCTAGTTCCAATTTGAGTTGTTAGTCCTAGTTCTAATTTTATTTCTCTTTCTTTTCCTATTGCAACTTGGAATCCTATCATGATTAGGAATTCCTAACATGATTAGGAATTCCCCTTCTTATTGTAATTTGACAACTCTCTTCTCTTCTCCATCTCTTTCTTCTCCTCATCTCTTCTCCTTCTAGTTCTCGGTTCTGGTTCTCTAACAGGTGTTCTGGTTACATACATCATTCAACAAACACAATAATAGCATCTAGAATACTAATTTATCAAAAGCAAGTCTCCCAACTGCAAAATATAAACATGTACACCATTCAATAAACACAATAATAGCCTCTAGAATACTAATTTATCAAAGGCAAGTCTCCCAACTGAAGTAAACATAATAAAAGCTAAATACTTAATCCCATCATACACCAACATGGTGCATGCCACACCACTCTAGTTTTGAAATCATCATAAAGCACAACACAATAGGACACGATATAACAAACACTACAAATACAAGTGTTAACATTTCCTAGTCCATATCCATGCATTGAACAGAAGCAAGCTACCAAACTAGATCATTATAATGTAGGACATATCAGTAAATTACTTAGAACCCAAGGACAGAAGAAAATTTTTTGGAAAGAGTCATTAGCAACCAGGTTGCAAATGCAGAACAAAGCTTTTGATGGCTTTCATCTCCAATATTTGATCCTTATGAATCCAAATCAGCATAAGAGATGTTGGTTTGAGTAGTTTTATCATCCAGGGTAGAACTGAAGCTAACAAGGACAACTTAAGGAGCCATCATCAAGTCCAAACTCATCCATGTATTTCCAATACCTGCAGCTGCAAGACTTTCTTTCTTTTTCCAATATGAATTGTGAACTCAGCTAAAATCTAACAAAGTGTTTAGCTTTTTAACTCTATCCAATTGCGGGCAGAGAACAATGAGCTTCGTGAAGAGAAGCTTTCTAGTTAAGGCAGATAAAGAAAAGATGGAGCAACAGGTAAAAACCCTGACAATTCTACCTGCTGGTTTTGTGCCACCACCCCTAGTTGCATACTACACCAGAACAAAGAAAATGATGCCGTTTCCCGTCCATGGAGGTTTCCCAATCTGGAAATGGGTACCTCCAATTGCCCTTGACACGTCCCACAATCAGGTGCTCAGGCCTCCTGTTGCCTAGTAATTACAAGAGGCATCATAGCTTAAATCCTTCCCAGTTGATTATGCAGATGTTGGAAACAGTAGCTGCTCTCCTCCTACATGTAAATACTTCTGGCTTGCTAACATTTTAGATTGATTAGGCGAGGTTTTTTGGTGAAACTAACTAGGGATGCCCATCCACTGTTATCCATTTTTTCTGTAAAATTGGTCAATTTATCTGATTATCTCAATTTGAATGGAAAGTAATGTTTAAGTGTTTAATTCGGGTAAACATTTTCCCTGTGATAGATACAAGTTCTGGATTTCTTGCCAGGAAACAAACAGATCCAAATTCTGTTTCTATATTCACGCTGAAAGACAAGGAACCCAAATCTGATGGTGTTTTTCCCATGTTCCCAACACATTTGATAGATAGAGAAAGGGAGCAGGAGAGGGACACTAACGTTTTATGGATCAAACACCGACGTCGATAAGAGGGGCGAGCAGATGTTACCGGTTCTTTCTCCAGAGATTCTCCAGCGAAACAGAATGAAGTCCGTCAATGGGCGACGGCGCGATGCAGAGTCAATCAGTGAACTCAGGTCTCAGGCGGTAGGGTTTCTAGATATCAAAGAAGAAAGTATGGGGTGTCAAACCCAAGTCCAAACCTGCAAACCTGGACTGGATCGAACTGAATCCGTATTGGTTTGGTTTCCGATTTGAGCATCGTAGAACCGGCTGAAAATTGGACCATACCAAACATGGAAAACTGGACCAAAACTGGACTCAAACCAATATAAAACCGATAAGAAACTAATAAGAACCCGAAAATTACTTTTTTTTTTAAAACATGTTTTTCCCTGGATATATCAAGGTTCAGCCGAGTTGTCGATCCAGGGCTTGCCCTGGTGGTTCGCTACTCTCTTGGGAGAACTACGTCAGGAGCTTGATCAGTGGTTCAAGTCTCCTTAGCAATAGCAAGTCCACATTTACTTGTTTTCCAAGAAGTGGAGCCCATGTGGGTCTTCTCTTGCCTCCTTGTGGGGCCTTGATGGTCAATAGGTCATTGACAACTCTGCACCCAAAAAAACAAAAGGTTCAAACAAGTTGATGTATTCTTGTTTTTCTTTTTCTCGGTCCCTGGTTTCGGTGGCCATATGACTTATTTAAGTCCTGAAAATTGCAGGATAGCTTATTTTAGGCCCTATAAGCATAATGGATAGTTTGACTTTTGATGAATAGTGTTTTTACCATCAACTTGAAATTTTCGCTAAATGGGGGGCTTTTTTTTTGTCGACAAAAAAAAGGGAACATTTTGGAGTTTTTCTTTAAAACCACCAAGACCTATCAAGATTTATAATTGATCTCGTTGAGTTATGGAACTTTTATAGTGGGTTTGTAACAAGTTTTGGCCGAGATGAAAAATAATGCCAAGGATTTCAGCGAGATGTCGAAATCTCGGCCGAGACAATGTAGTTTTTTCTATTTAGCATGGGGTTTCGACTCAATGGAGCTCGAAATAGAGAAAGGGGGAAGAAAAAAAAAAAACATCTCGGAATCCTCGAACCTTGATATTTATACATGGTTAATCAAAATGAACCTGATATCAAACTGATGAAAAACAAAATCCAAACCAGATTGAAGCTAAAATCGATTGAAATCCTTAGAGTCGGTTAACCTTTTGAGATTGGTGTGTAGTTTATGTGATTACACTTTCATCAAAAAAAAAAAAATCCATTGAAATCGAACCTTCCGTTATTGTTTTGGGTTTGGATTCACCTATTCCTACACTGGACCCAATTCAGTCTAACCGAAACCGAACGAAACCAACCGCTTGACAGCCCAAGAAGAAAGGGTTGCAGCATTTTTTTTTTTTTTTTTTTGTAGAATGGAGTTACAACTTTTTTTCTTTTTTTTTTTTGGGTAGCCAGGGTTATGGCAATTCAATGGAGAGAGTTCTTTGACCAAGCTATGTGCCAACCAAACGGCTCTCTATCTCTCTCTGCAACACATAAGTGGTGAATAGAGACATCGGTGCATCTAAAATTGGGATATTATAAATCACCTGGTTCCTACGCCCAGAAAAAGGAGTATGCGAATTTAACATCCTGCCACTTGCGAAATTAAAACACTCATTCATGTTGATGCCCATGTGCATGTTTTCATTGACCCCCCATGCCAGTGCAGGAGCTACACGACCAAATAGTAACCTCTTACCCAAATAATATATTATGTTTAAGGGAAAAGTCTGGACACATTGGCGGGGTGCCTAAACTTGTGTTTGTCTCTCCCACCCCCTCTATGGAAATGACCCCTTACCCTATGTGTCCCGTGTTCCCATTGGTGCACACTGCTAGCTTACAACAAGCGGGCGGCATGCCCAACACTCTTTTTATGTTTTAATTTGAAATTATTAACACAAGTTGGAGATAGCGATGCTAGATATAATAATACATAATATTTCGATATAAGCATTACTCGATTTGATGCTAACACATTTTATATTGGGAAAAAAATCTCTACTTGGTGGGGTTTCCTACACCACCAATTATGGTCCAATGGGTAAGCTCGCCTAGGTATCTACCCAAGGAGCAAAGGCATCATCTCATGGTTTTCCTTTTATATTATAAGGCGAAAATTTTCCTTTGTCATATCCTGTATTTGTTTTGGATTGCATAAAAATCCTAAATTAATTTAACATTTTCATTATTGGACAACATGGTAGAAAGTTTGTGAGCGAAAAGAACGGTAGAAGGGAATGGATGAGGGCCTTATTACGTGGACATTGGTCTGCAACGAAACCATGTGTTTCTGATTTCGTTTTGATTTTACTAAAGACTGAGAGAAAAATATTTGATTTGATTATGCAGAAAATGGTTATGACGATGAATGGTCAGATGTTGAAGCAGCTACAGAGGCTGATATAAGAAAAGCCTCGAACGAGGAAAACAATGGTGGTAATTAGAACTTTGCAAATTAAGGCTACATTTGGTTGCACTACCGTTCTGTGGGACTCAATCTTATGTAGAATTTGATTTTGTTCCGATAGAATGAGAAACAACGTTTGGTAAACCTATTCCTAAATCAATTCTGGAGCACAAAAAATCAGGAAGAGCCATGGTTTAAAGTATTAATCCATATCGTATGATATCGGTATCGGCCAGTACCGATACAATACATACCAAAATGTATAGTTTTTTTTTTTTTTGGTTGAAAATGATGTGTCTCAATTGGTATCGTATTGTATCGGCTGATACTTTTCGATACGATACAGACCGATATGTATCGATACATACGATACATACGTTGAAGGGTTCTATGACAGTATTGTTGCATATCGGTAGGTATCTTCTGATATGGCTCAATACATATTGATATTCGTTGATACGACCATTAGAGGCTTATGTGACTATCAGACTACGATTTTGTTTTTATGATCAGCGATTGAAGGAGATTTCATAGGGAAAAAAATTGTAGATTTTAGAAAATTTTGATTTTTGTGTTTAAATCATAGTTTTTAATCCTATTTTATGTTATACATCAATAGATTAATTTTGGTAAAACTAAATTAGTTGATGCATCAAGCTTGATCATTTACAAGGATTTGTGCTCAAATCAATGGAAGTTTTTTGTCTCGTTGTACCTTGTTTTCCATTTTAGTGTTTTATGCATGATACATGTTATATATTGCTTATTTATATTATTTTTTTACTCCAAAAGTGCATTTCCATGTATATATTGACCATTTCCATGCGTATCTATAGGGGTGTCAATTCCAGGCCCGGCCTGCCAGGCCCGACCGAGCCCGGCCGGTTAAAGCCCGACTCTGCCCGATTACTAAACTTGTCAGGCTTAACCCGACACGTTTAATAATTGGACAGTCCCGGTGTGGGGTCCTAGCTCGTCGAGCGTTCGACTGGACCGACCAATTCCAGGCCTAACTTAGACCGCCCAGTTATAGCCCGACCCTTTAACTTATAAACTTCCCCTCCCCTTCCCTCCAAATTTTCATTTTTTGTTTGTTTATTTGTTGGTCTTTGACATTTGTTGGTTAGATACACTTAACATAGGTGAGATGAGGCTTAGTTTTAGTTTTTAGATCTTACTTTGTTAGATATGCTTCTATTCGGTGTTGTGCTGCTATTCTTTTATTCCTCTTTACTTACTTTGTTACATGTGTTTCTATTCGATGTTGTGCTACTATTATTTTTCCCTCTACTTTTTTTGTTAGATGTGCTTCTATTCGGTGTTGTGCTACTATTTTAATTGGGACAAGTTTTATTTAACTTTGAGTTGAGGTGTACCGTGACTGTCCAATGATGTGATGGTTTGAACTTAAAATTCTGGTTGCATGTCAATTAGTAAGCCCACACTGTTTAGAGACCATTTAGAGTTAAACAGCTCAGTAGCCCGTTTTGGACCCGGTTTAGGCCCGTTTAGCCTGAATAAGGCTGCCCCGATTAAAGGCCGAACACCGATCGACCGAAATGAAATCGTACCATGCCCACCCAAGGCAAGCCCAAATGCCTAAATGGTCGGACACGGTGCAGCCTGTAAAATTGGTGAGGCCCGACTAGGCCTAACCGAGACCGATCGAGCCCGACCGGTTGACACCCCTATAACATACAATATGTATCTCCAATATAATATGATACAATATGATACGTCTCTTAAAATCACCCTTCCGATACTATACCTGATACCGATACTTTAAACCTTGGGAATAGCATTTGGAATGCCTTTTTATAGAATCAATTCTAACACTACACATAGTATTTACAGAAATGCCACTATAGCTTATGAAACTACAAGATTTTATAGAAATGCCATTATGAAATGATTTTTTTTTTATGAGAAGAAAAATTAATTTTTAAAATAAAAATAAGTCCACATTATTTTTCAACAGACTTAGTAATCCTACATATCCATTCCAAATTTGCAATCCTAGTAGTTACAGAGACCAAATACTTCGACATACATCTTATATACAAACATCCATCTTAAGACATGATAACATAATAAAATATATAACAGCTCCCAAAGCCATCCCCTTTGATAGTATTTTTCATAAAACAAATATAAAGAGAATGTCTAATAGATTTAAATGTTCATTCAAAAATGTTATGGATTCCAAAATCGGATCAGGATCGTCTCTAGGGAGTCCAACACCCAGGGTGCTGCCAGGGGCATCCAGCGACTGAGCTGTGCTGCACACATCTTGGCGCACACCTAGGGATGTGTGCAACACAGCCCAACGGCTGGCAACACCCTGGGCGTGCTAGGCTCCCTGGAGACGAGATAAATTGTCCAAAACCACCTCACCATTAGCCAAATACAACAATGTATAATAGTTTGGGTTCACTTTCAATTTTCTTATGATGATAGGATCAAGAACCAATCAAGTCAGTCTCATCAAAGAGATTAATTAGAAGAAAGTTAGCATGAATAGATGAATCCAACCATGTATGTCTTATTGTATTGCTCATAGTAAGTAAAAAAAGAGCTGCAATAGAGTTTCAGATCAAATGCTCAATTCCAAATCTATATGGTAGAAAATTGGCCTTGAAAACTAGAAAAATGTTATTAGGAATCTACTTGATACCCATATATGGATATCTTGAAAGAATCGACTTTCAATGAAGGAATCCATCACCTTATCTATGAATAACAAGGCACACAAGGACAAAGCTTATTTTTGTTTATTTCAGTAATTTTTGCTTATAATATATGTATAATGAAGCTGAGCCGTTTCTAGTTGACTGGCCTTTAGTAGTTGGGTTTCCACATTGGATCTGGATCCAACAAATGGAAATGAATATCAGTAACCCTATAAGGGGATTATACAGTCATCTATAAGGATGTCAAAATCAAACCGAAACCGTGAAGCCGTTTAATAAATGGTTCGGTTATGGTTTCAAATTTAAGTCTGTTTAATTAAACGATTTATACTGAATCAAACTATTTAACCGAATAAACCATTTAACACTCTTAAATGTACATAAATATGTCAAAATTAAACAGAAACCATTTATTCAAAATCATTTAATAAATGGTTCGGTTATGGTTTTAAAATTAGGGTCGTTTAAATTAAAACTGAACCGTTTAACCGAAACCGGACCGTTTAACACCCTTAGTCATCCGTCAGTTATCAGATCCTTATTCATATTTATGCTGAATACTTTCCTAAATTCAGAAATGTGGAAGATCTGAATTGCAGAACCATATTTGTAAGAAAATCAAAGTGGCAAAGGAAAAATCTGACATCTATAGCTTGATTAGAATCCAATAGTACTTAGTAATTACATAGAAAATAAACCAAAACAATGATTGCAGGGGGAAAAACTTCAACAAACTTTCAAATAAAAACCCATGCTTGCAATAAATCTGAAGCCAAAACTGCAAGAAAGAAACCTTATATTTACCTTTTACGACTCTTTGTCAATTTATGGGGCAATCAGGGCAAGGACAGCTGCAACAATGGGAGAATCACTTCGTGGACGAGAACAATAGAAGAAGCATCAAAATAAGTTTGAATCGGCAAAACTATATAAGAAGGAAAACAAAATCAAGAGCCAGAATAAGTTTGAATGACAAAACTATATAACAAGGAAAGCAAAGTCAAGAGAAGGAGGAAGAGAAAACAGAGAAAACAGAAAAAATGAGATGAGAGAGAGAGAGAGAGAGAGAGGAGGCGTACCAGCTCGAGAGAGGCTCTTCACTGCTTGTCGTGAGAAAGCTCTGGTTTTGTGCAAGTGGGGTTGAAAGTGAGGAACGAGGTCCAATGAAAGAGTTGGGATCTGTTGTATCTTTTTTTTTTTAGGGTAAGAGGGGATGTGTTGTATAAGGAGCAAAGGTAAGTTGGCAATCTTTTGATAAGCGTATGGATGTAATGTATAACCAAAGGACTAGGGGTAGCTCCAGTCTTTTCTCGCTGGATTGTGTCTGGGAGCAAGTACATACCCAAGAACAGCACCGGTTAGCGTTCCTTTTTCCTTAAATAAAAGACTAAGTTTCCCTTTACCCATCGCGGAAGGAGGAAGTACCTTGAGATGAGTATTGGGAACTGTGGGAGCAGTATTTTCTATGGACTTGGATCCTCTCCAGGGTGCCAGCCCCTCCAACGTGGAGCCAATGGTTGGAAGCATCCGGATACGTATCCCGAGTTCCTCTAACTGTTGGATCCACACTGGAGAGGATTTATTTCCATTTTCTATCCGTACTATAGGGGGATTAATTAAGACCCTAGGATGATGGGTGAACCTAGGGGATTTTCTATCCATACTATAGGGGACTAATTAAAACCCTATGATGATGGGTGAACCCAAGGAGTATTTTCTATCCATATTATAAGGAGATTAATTAAGACCCTAGGATGATGGGTGAACCCTCTTCCATGGGTAGCGGAAAACTTTCGCCTTATAAAGACATGAAAAAGTTTTCCTTCACCATAAGATGAAAGATCCTTACAGCCATAGATGGTTGTGCTTCAATGCCCCCTCCTCCCCACCCCTGATTTACAAATGAGCGATAATACCCCTATCCCTTGCGTAATACCCTCTCAATGCTATTTGAAGGCCTCGGTGGCGTAAGGAATACTCCTACACATATTGTCCTTCATAAAAAATAAATAAATAAACATAGGAAAAGAAAATGCTACTGGGCACATGTGGTATGCTGCTCCTGCACCTAGACACAAGGGTGGGTTAAATGACCACCATGCCCCCGGGAAAATCAACCTTTCTATAGGGTGCAACAGTCATTTCACCCGCTCATGTCCAGGCACAGGGGCAATGCACCGCACACACCCAGGTAGCGTTCTATCTCCCATAAACATATTACATAAACATATTACCCAATTAATTCCTCTCCCCCCCCCCCCCCCAAGTCTTGTTGGGCTCACTGTATCTGAACCACTTTAGAGTAGAGCAGAGCACCCTAAGGCTTAGGTTCTACGTTTCCAAATTTAAGGTTTTTTCCTTTCTTTTTTAAGGGCTGAGAATTGGAATTTAACAACAAAAGAATAAGATAATTTTAGGTCAGGGATTCTATCATAAAATGTCTCATTCTTAAATCTCAACCAAGAGGAAACCCCAAGACTGATAGCCAAAAGACCAGTGCCAAAACATATAAAGCTTTACCATTGATGCACATCCACATGGTTCACTAAACCTGGATCTGGTTTGACTTTGCATGACAGTGTTCATCAGAGTGTACAAAGTGCTTAGTAACACTGAATCTTTATGTTCTTTCCCCCACCAAAATTCATCCAAACCTTGCGAAAGAACGTTAAAAGAGAAAAGAAAAGGTATTTGGGAAAGGGGAAGGGAGAAAAAGAGATGTATGGATTCATCCTTTACATTATACAATATTTTGATTGAGATTCAAGCATCTCTGGAGACCTGCATGAGAAAGAAAAAAAAAATGGCAGATCATGTTAGCAACGACATCTGAGACACAGAAGGCAAAAAACATTACAAAATATGAAACAGCCCTGGCAAGGCAATGGGAGATAAAAAAAAAGGATGTTTACATAAAGATTACAAAGTGTCTTAAACACCCCCCCCCCCAAACCACCCAATCAAAAAAAAAATAAAATTGATTCCAAAGTGTAAAATTATAGATTCCCCAACAAATCTTATTAGAAAACTAAAATATATATAGAGACCACAGAAGATCCAAAATGTCAGATATACCAAGATACAGAATACATGAATTATTGACAGCATGTTCAAACATCAAGCAAGAAATACCTAGGAATCTACTTTTAACAAAAGATTCTATGAAAACTATAACCTTTCATCACCGATTTAAATTAAATCCTACACCATTTCATCAAAATGTCCCTTCAAAATCCATTTTCCAGTTCAGAAAGACTTTCAAATTTCAATACCTACAACACCTTTATCATCACCACCGTTGAAAACTTATTTCACAATTCTTTTGATCTTGTTACCATAACTGGAACAAAGAAGAAGGTTGGAGTAAAATAGCGCATAATCTCGTATTTGAAGATGTAGAATAACTATCTCACCTTCAAATATGAATTACACTGCATAGCCTAAAATGCTCTGTGCATGGAAGCACTCCAGAATAATATGACATGCAAATGATGTCTCAGAGAAAATGAAGTCCACAGATTTTGGGCTTCTTAAGAGATATCAGAGTGGAAGGAATGTCTTGGCATTATAATTAACAAGGACATATGCAACATGGTTGTTCTATTTTCTTCTCCTAAACTCAACTCCCAAATAACAACCTCTTCTAAAGATATAAAAAGCAAAACCAAAGAGTTATGGTGGCTCTCCTTTTTGTTAAAAACAGTATCTGCTACTACTGCCACATTAAGTGTGTTGGCAGGTCATTTTACATAGTAACAATCGAATGAATTCAGGCCATAGCGAAATGACAGTCAGCAGCTCTTAGAAGGTAACTGTCTGCGTGAAGATAGAACAGAAGGATGTGATTGCTACTGCTACTGGCACAGTTTTCTAACAGCAATGACCAATGACTGATCTTGTGGAGAATTTCAACCTAAGTGATCTCAGCCATTGCAAGGATAAACTTGCTGCATTTTTTGTTAGCAATATTACCTGGCCTTTGGTATGGGATTTGAAGGAATGATCAACATTGAATGAGATTTTCCTTCCTAATAATAACCTACAACAGTAGCCACCCCCTCCCCAACAAAAAACAAAGAGCAAAAATAGAAGCCTTTGGCATCAAGCTTAGACAAGAAGAGATATCCAAACAAAACATGGGAAAAAAACATGCTTTCATTTTGTTGCCTAATTTGCAGACCATGCTAGCCATTTCTTTAGACCAGGAAGGATATCATAAGCATAGTTGTCAAGGCGTCACCCAGGTAACCGCCTTAGCATCCAGGGGCCTTGACAACTAGTGTCGCCGTGGTCACCTAGGCGGGCATTTTGGTCGCCTTGCATCCAGGCCCCCTCCAATGCCTTGGGTCTGCCTAGACGCCGTGACAACTATGATCTTAAGCAATATTTTGCACATTGTCACATAAACTTGCCCAACTTTAAAAGCATCACAAAACAAGACAAGATGAAATAAAACAACAAAGGACACCCTAAAGAACATATACATGCTTGAAAAAACTAAATCCTAAAAACTACCATAGAACACTTACAATTACATGAGATTGGTCAGATCTAGATCTGGAGCAAGCTCATGCACAATATCATTCGAAGGTTGCCCACATTCCTGCATTTTCTGCATGAGTTCTATGATCTTGGGGAAGTTCCCAGGATCCTTTTCATAAACTTCATTTAGATCTTTTATGAGCTCATATTGGTGACTGTAGCGATCATAGTCCTCCTTACTCAAACATGATTGATGGTCCTCCAACCACTTTGGATATCTTTTTGCAATTTCTTTCATGGGTTCATGAAGAATCTCCTTAGACAAAAGCTATTCCATCATAGTCTCCACAATAGATTCCATGTCCTACGCAAAACAAAGTAACAAAAGAAATGAAGATCCATACTTCTAACCCTCAAAAGCAACTAGAAAAAAGTCTATGAAATAAAAACTTTGACTACGAGAAAACTAGAAAGAAGAATTCTTGGAAAAACAGGATCAAGATACATGCAAAGATTCCAGCATTCGGGAAGAACAAAAAAGATAGAAAGAAAGAAATGAGCCAGAATGTTGCTTTACTTCTATCTATCACTCCTTGAGACACAATTCCATCAATCTGACAAAGGTTACTAGGCTAAACATGATATATAAAGACCCAAAGGATTAGTATCATACGCAGCAATATATCGATTAAATATGTTGCAACATTTTTGCAGTAATACACCTAATTAATCAAGCTATGCATGGTTTAGAGAATCAACGAGCATAGTTTCTAAAAAGGGCGTACCCAGTGCACAAGGCTCCCACCACTGTGGGAGTCTGGAGAGGATCATAATGTACGCAGCCTTAACCCCTGGTTTGCAGAGAGGTTGTTTCCCGAATTGAACCCGCGACCACTAGGTCGCAATGGAGCAACCTTACCGTTGCACCGTTGGCCCTCTGAGCACGGTTTCTACAAGCACAATTTAAACCACCTTAAGCAACCATGATATCCAAACATCTATTTATTAACTCGAGTAACTCATTTATGTAAGGAGTTAATTGGGTGATGAACACATGCACCAACACAAATTTCACTAGTTTAAAGACTTTAACACTATTTTGAAATATTAAGAACAACAATCAATTTAAGAATTAGAAGGATTTGAATAAAGAATGTTAATTTGGAACTCCCAACCCCAAAGATTCAGCAAACATTTACAATTTATTGTAAGGGATAAAGTTCTCTGCACTGGGGGTGCAAGGTGCGCCCAGACACATGGGGGGTGTGCGAAATGACCAACCCCCCCTAGATGACCCAAACCCCGCCCATGTCCCACCCTATGTGTCTAGGCAATCTGTGCCCAGATGCGCTCCCAGACAGAGAACGTGTGCCCTTATTGGAAGAGTGAAAGGTCCTCCTTTCAATTTAGTATCCTTTAGCTGGCTTAGCCTGGTATAGCTGTTCTATAATTTGGGGTTACAACAAGGTTACTTTCTTCTTTAATAAATTCTTTCTGAACAAAAAACAAAAAACGAGAAGTAACATGTTAGATTAATGTTAATTTAAGCCTTTAAAATATTTTAAAGGCAATTATCTATCATTTTTCTCCATCAAAAGTTAAAAGTCATCTCCCACCCCATCCCCAAAAATTTTTGATTTGTGCAAAGTGCAGTCTATGCATTCAAAATGTGTATCTGAGTAATTTAAAAAAATTATAAAATAAATAAACATGACAATTTATTAGAGATGAATATGAAAAGGTAATCTAATGGCATCGTTATCCTCCAGTACATCACCCAGAAATTAGTATGGGGTTACATTTAGGTACTCTTCTCATCCTTAATGAATACATTTTCTTTTCAAATGCCACGTAGAAGTATCCCGATTTCCAAAAGAATACAGGTGATCCCTTATCATGACCTTTTTTTATTGGATGTTTATGTTGTGTAAAGACTCTTCACTTCAACACAGATAGAACTGTCCCAATTCCCACAAGATTAGACACGATTCTCTTATCATGACTCAACACTGTGTGTGTGAAACGCTAGAACAAGAGCCCCGTGGAATGCTACCATTGTGCCACATTTCCTTCAACCATCGACACATCTCCAGCTTAGAATTTTGGACAAAATGAAAAGTGTCATCAGTTGCTCCCCACTGCATATCAACCATCTAACAGCTGGCCTTTGAACATATCTTGGAATTTGCATCTCTTCATCCTCAAGGAGGTTAGGTTCCAATGCAGGACTTACTTTTTCTTGATAAGCACATTGCAGAACAACCTATAAAATTCCAATACTTCTTCTATGATATTGTTACCTTGCTAAAGATGTTTTAGAAAATGACTAAAGTTTGCACAGAAAAACATCCTGCATGCCTTTTGAAGTAATAAATGATAGCATTTCCATGCACCACCTCATTTAGAGGAATTATGCTCTCTGTATCAGAAATATCACAACATTTCAAGGCCAAAGAGAAACCTTTTTTTCAGTCAAAAGTCAATGAGAACAAGAATTTTTCAAGCAACAAGTTGCACGATCAATCACACGATGCCTTATAGCAGAATAGCAGGTATTAAACCCGCAAGCTAATGCAGATCAGCCAACCACAAAAAAAGGAAAAATGTAAGCTCAAATTGTACATGAAGAAGTAACCTCACATTTTTTATGGGTGTATTTAATTAAAGAGTTAAAAAGGCATTTAGACTTCTCGCAAGTACCTCTTTGGACTTGTTTTTCAATTAGGAAGTATGTTTCTACATATTTAAGAATTATGAATGCATTTTGCATAGTCTGACATGAAACTTCAAGGTTTAGAACTTGCCGGAATGTAGTTGTACTCAGAATAACACTCTTTTAACACCGAAAATACAAAATGGGGACACTAGAAAACAAAGAGGAGGAATTTGAGAAGCTGTATCATTGAAGAAATTTATACAAGTTGTATCTTCAAAAAATGTATACATTGCATTTCCCTTGGTGAAGGACTAGCAGATTATGCACTTCTCTAGGGCTCTTACATGATTTTGATCCCTCTTCTGTTGGGGTTAAAGCATTTGGCTGTTTCACTGTGAAACATCAACAATTTTTGTCCTCCTGCTTATACTTCACACAAAAGAATTTGATTGATTAATTATCGATGGTTATCTTTCAAACAGCAAGGACATCCCCCAACAACTGGGTGAGGTTTCATTTTTTATGAATTCTAGGGATTGTAGATTTCCAGCTCACACTGTGAGCTATTCTAGGGTCCATCCAAGATGAGTATGACATCAGAGATAACCAGGAACTCTAATGGACCATACTCAAAGGTGAAAAAGAGGAACTTCCAGCATTAAAGTTCCTCCCTTGAAAACACTTTTGTAGTTCCTAAAAACTGGATGGTTTTAGAAGAATTATATTTGTATGTCATATTGTAGCCCATTTGAGTAAGTTCAAATCGGTTACATTGAACATACTAACAATTTTTACAAAGATAACCAATACTTAATCAAAAACTCCAAGAGCAGAAACCGAATGTAACAGTCAAACACAAAATTCAGCAGCACAACATGAGCGTAAGACAATCCTAGACACCAATTCAAAATTCAAGCATACCTGAGACCCAGCAAGCTCCTCAAACTGCTTAACAAAATCCTCCATCATTCTATCCTTCCCCAAATCATCAGCACCTGCCTTTGCCGTCACCGACTCTAACTCCCGCACAGCTTCCCGAGTTTGTTCCCTCAGCTTCTCAAGTGCCTCCGAAACATAAGATTCCTTGGAAACCTTTTCCTTCCCTTTCTTCTTACTTCTAAAATCAGGCAACCCAGCACCCAAACCCTGAACCCCAGTGGGCAAAACAGGATTTTCTTGTTTCTTCTCCTCACCATCTTCACTCCTAAAGAAAAAATGAATAAAAAACATGAACTCAAAGCCGGGAACCAAAGAGGATATCTGTAGAACTTGCAAAGGAAAAGTCGTACCTATGGATAGAAGAATCAAGGTTGAGATTCTGAAAATCGTCCAAAGCGCCTAAGAACATTAACGAATCCACACTCAAAACACAAACCCATAGACAGGTAGGGAGAAAGAGAAACAAGAGAGTTTTTGTTGCTTAAACTTACTATCGAGGAGTTCGTCTAAATCGTCAGAGTGGTTAGCCATCGATAGCGGTTGTAAGGCCTTCTGTGTGTTTGATTTTCAATAGAAGTGCAACGTCAAGTTCTGCTTTTACTTGATGGGTTCGAAACTCGAAGACGAGTAATGGAAACTTTCTCCTCAGCCTCAGGTGTGGTCAAATGCTTGAGAAGGAAAGAAATAGTAATATAGAAGAGTTTCCGAGGATGACTGGATGAGGTAAGAACCTAATCGACTCCTCTACTTCCGCCTGCCCGGTACTGCCGTGCCCCCCCCACACACAAGCGCGGTGGAAAATCCCGCCTTACCTCCGCTCGGGCAAGGTGCTTAGGCAGGGGTAAGGCGGTACATTCCGTCTTGCTTGTGTGTGGGGCGTACACGGCAGTATGGGTAGGTAGAAGTAGAGGAGTCGGATCCGGTAAGAACAACTGAAACACTGATTCCAAATTTCCAATTGAGCTTCTACGAGTCACCACTCACGAGTATATTTGGAAGAGATGTAAACGGATGGTTGAAAATTCGAATCCAATCCGCATCTGAATCCGTTTAGAGGTATTTGTATTCGGTCAAGGAATATCCGGCTCCGAACACATCCGATCCGAATCCAATCCGTTAACATCCCTAGATATGGTTGAAACTTGGAAAGTCCTATCGGCTCAAGTCCAACTATTGAAATAAACTATGGGCTATAACCTTAAGAGCAAAATAATTCTTTAATAGATCTATTTTTGACAAGAAATCCATTTCAAAGGAGTCTTGGATATGGAATAGCATTGCTAGTATTCTTCCTTCTCTCTAATAAATGATACTACGGAAAAGAGAGATTCAACAGGAAACTTTCTTCTGATATGAACCTTGGATTCCTACTGGACTTTTGGCTCCTTTTCCATCCCAACCTCCTAATCATGACTCCAAGGCAAATGTATGTGATTTTATCTCTTCAAACTCTTGGAATGTGAATCTTCTTTCTCTCTACCAACCCTCAACCTTGGTTTGTGAAGTCTTTAAAATTCCTTTATCTTCCTCATAAGACTGGTGGTGGTGTGTCTTTCAAACAGTGGACATTTCACTACCAAATTGGCAGCGAAATTCTAATGTAAGGATAGATGTTTATCTTCTTCATACTACCTTGGGAGATCAATCGGTTCCCCTCCTCTTCTAAGTGGTGGAGTTTCTTTTAGAAACTCAATATCCACCCTGAATTCAAAATTCATCTTTGGAGAGTGCTCCATGAGAGTTCATTTTCGTGTCATATTATGAGAATGGTTGGATTTGGATCTATGTTGCCCTTTTTGTTATGTTATGTTCATCAAGAATCCTTATGGCATATATATATATATATATTTAATGATTTCACTAGAAGAATTTGGGTAGTTGGCCCATTGGGTCTAAGAACTGAATATGTTTTCAGCACATCGATTTGGTTTCTTTTTCTTGGCCTCTTTAATTCACAATCGTTAACAAAATTGACATATAAGAGGGTTCTTAGTGTGATGTCTATTACTTTCTATTTCATTTGGAAGCACACAAATCATGTTGTTATCTCGCATGTTACACCTAACCTAAAGATGATTTTGGACAATATTAATCGTTGGATCGTCGCCATGCGATTATCCCCATTTGTTTATGAGGATCTGTCCCCTTTGACCAAACAATGTTGTATTTCTACCTCCTCTTTGGTTAATTTTTCTCTTCCAAATTTAACATATGCTATTTTGATTTGTGCAGGACATTGTAACATTTTCTTAAATGTATTAAGATGGGCATATGGTCTTCTGTACCAGGGTTTTGTTGTTCTGATAGAATTGGATTATATTTTGACAAACAATTTTTCATTTTGTTGAGGCTAAAGCTAGAGAGACCTCCTGAAAGGTCTGCAGGATATGAATTTGGAGCCTTTTACAAATCTGTGGTCATGGAACTCCTTCCACATTTTATCACATATTTTGCTCAGGGGGCTGCCATATTTTATAAAGCTAAATGTTTTCTGTGCCGGGGGCGCAGGCTGCACCCAAACACATGGGATGGGCGAAATGAATATCCTACCCCCCCTAAAAGCCAGGCCCATGTGCCTAGGCACAGGTTGCGCTGCGACATAGAAAACTTTAGCCCTTTTATAAATGTGGATAATATTGTAATTTCATTTTTCCAAAGGCTAGCAGTTAAGGCTAATAGTGAAAAACTATCTATCGCGGCCTCTGGATCTATTGATGTTGTACTTTTCTTTTTTCAATAGTGTTTTTATTTGTTTTCTTCTCAAAAAAAAAAACAATTGAAGATGAAATTTGGGGGTGTTCAAGCCAAAAACATTTTAAAATTGTGGTACTATGGGGTAAGGGATCTCTAAGTCGTCAGGGGATCCTACACCCTTCACAGAGAATAATTAAAGGGAAAAATAATGTTGTCATTGCTTGGTTGTATGGCCCTTGCTCCTTGACACAACTCCCCTGAAATGACCGCTTCACCCCCCTACAAAATGAAAAATCCACCGAGTCAATGCCCCTGCTCATTCCCTCATTACCCCATGTGTTTGTGGAGGGGCCACACAACCGGGCAGCATTATTCTTTCCATAATTAAATCATTTTTGAAAAAAAAAATAAAAAAATAAGGGCAAAAGATTGTTGTTTGGTCACATGGGGCCAATGAAAGCGTGTGCAAGGGCATCAACATGGATGATTGAATTTTATTTTAGGGAGGCAGGTGGGGTGGGACGGTAATTTTGTGTACTCCTATTTCGATGGAAGATCCACGCAACCAGGCAGCGTTCTGTTTTTCAAAAAAAATTCCCCATGAAGAGGTTTAAGAAACCCTAGTGGCCTAGGGATACTTTTCCCTATTCCATGAATCGTTAAATTTTGATTTCAAAATCATTTTGTTTCAGATTACATCTCAGTTGGGGTTGGAGTGTGAGGACGCAAAGTGTGCATGTTCTTGAACAAAATTTCGAGTATTTCACCTAAAAAAATAGAACCGAGTAATAAGCTTCAGTTTTTTGTTTTTTTTTTAAATCCCATATTTTTCATGGATACCTTGTGAAAATCATATTATAAAAAACAGGATCTCTAGAGCCTAGCAACGGTTTGGTTTCGGTTTTGGTTCAATTCCACCATTGGAACCAACTAACTGATTTTTTTTTGGGTGGAAGGAACCAACTAACTTGGCGAGGACCAAAACCAAACCAATTACGTAATCATTCCTCCATCACAATGTGTGCTGCACAGCCGAGCCATCGGATGCCTCATCGGGATTTGGGAGTTCAATTATTCACAATTCTTAATCGTTTCCATTTATCAATCCTTATAAAGGTTTCAAAAGTGCACAACCAATTAATTAAGCCTAATTAACAATGATTTTAGTTCATAGCTAAAATTAGAATAAAATTGTATAAAATGTATTACCCATACGAATGTTCCATTATAATACGGGTATATGCTTGGCCCAAGAGAGTAAATTGTGAGTGACCTGGATCTCCACATTAAACCACCCCCCACCCCCCAATTTTCCCCCACAAATTTTCAAACCTAATTGGTCCCAACTGGTTTTAATTCAGTTAGGTTCAGAGATTCAAACTGAAATACACACCATTAACAAATAATAATCTCATTTGATTTATCACCCAAACAACACTAGACCAGGATTCAGCTACACCTGACTCTCTAAATTTTGGTGAGACCAGGCCATGATCGGCGGCCCAGTGACATAACTGGCAACAACCTCAGTCAATCCACGGGCCACCATTCCCAGAAGTAGAGAAACAAATAACTAACCAAGAAAGAAGCCCCAAGTAATTTAGAAGAACAGGTGAACCTTGATTGACAAAAAAATAACAGGTCGGTTGTCCCCAGATGGATGGTGATCATGATATGTCTAATGAATTTCCATTAATATGGTATGTCTCGAACCAAACTTGCTTAAACCAGAATCTGTAAAACTCTTAGTCCTAAGGTACCAACCATAAACTAGAAACAGTACCATTAAGTGACATGGATAATGGAAACTGTGAATCAGTACCCAGTCCACTCATGCAGTTGGTTCTTCGTTCTTAGAACCATGGTCATCCATTTTGATATCCAGTCCAGTCGACAAGACATGCCCATACACTGGGGCAGGACCAGAATTATCTGTTGCTGGAAGAACTTTGTCAGCTTCCATAACAATATTCATTGATGATGGAGGCACAACTGAGTTATCCAGTGCAGCGCTGAACTCCTTTCCTTCAGAAACTGAATTACTGTTCTCAGATTTGGTCCCCACAGAGGCAGCTTGTTGGCATACTGCCTCCACTGCATAGGTCTCCTTTTGACCACCAGGTTCTACTGCAGCAGTACTCTGCACTCCAGGTTCAAGCATGGCATGGGGCTCAGATCGTTGAACTTGCACTTCTGAGCCACCTGCTGCAGTTGCTGCTATTTGAACTTGACTGGCGACAGCTGCTGCTGCTTGGTGACCTTGACTGACTGCTGTTGCTGCTTGGTGAGCTTGAGGAAACCCATAACCTGCCAAATTGGGGAAGGATCCCTGAGGACCATAATAACCTTGTGGATGGCCTTGAGGGATGAATAAATTTGACTGGGCACTAGGATTAGGAGGGTAAAGAGCCTGAAGCCCCGATGGCCCATACATAGCTTGGTGGCCTTGAAAACGCTTGAGCTTGGTAAGATGCTTTTTACCAGCCAAATGACAGTCAAAAACAGCCTGTGTGTCACACTTGACATTGCACAAGTCACAAATCAAGGGCACCACCTCTTTGGGTTTTGGAGGCTCAACTGACCTCCTTGGCGGTTCAAACATCCTCATACGCTTACCCCCCCGACCCCCCCTCATCTTCCGCTTCATACCACGCCTCCTAGAGTCAACCCAATCCATCCGTTGCCGCTTTGCTGGTGCTTCTGCCTGTTCTACCTTTGTAATCTCAGACTGCTCTTCAGAATTATTTGTCCGCTTGGTGTCCATTTTAGTTTCAGCAGTAGGAACTTCAGTATGTAAATTGTCTGCAATTGACTTGTTCTCATCAGTCCCTTGTACATTTTCAGGCTGCGTTGTAACTTCTGACTTAGTTTCAGGGACAGGTAATGGCTCATTTTCGGTTCCTTGTGCAGGTTTTTGCTCATTCTGTACTTCAGCCATAGATTTTCCCTCACTTGTAAATGCTGGTTCAGATTTTATCTCATTCTGTACTTCAGCCACAGGTTTTCCCTCACTTGGCAATGCTGGTTCAGGTTTTTGCTCATTCTGTGTTGCAGAGACAGGCTTTTGCTCAGTTTGTATAGAGGGTATATTTTTTCTAGCATTTTGCAACTCTTCAGATCTCTGTAAGTTCTTCTTATGCCGCTTTCCATTCTTGTGCTGCTCAAGGATTTCCAAACTGGTACAGTCAACCCTACAGAGTTCACACCATGCAATCTGTGGAGGACGCCGGATTGGAGCTGCCTGTCCTGGAACTGGAACTGATGTTGGCAGTCCTTGAACCGGTGAGGCCTCTCCTTGACCAACAGCTGATGGTGCTCCCTCACCTTCTGCTAATGCTACTCCCTCATCTTCTGCTGATGCTGCAGCCTCCTGGTCCAATGTACCGGATGGATGAGATGTAGATGCTGCAACATGTGGTGAGTAACGCCTACCACCACCCCTTCCCATGCGTCCCCTCCCACGGAATAGTGGGCCCGAGCCATCTGGTCTGGAGTGCCGCTGGCCAAAATTACCTCGACCACCACCTCTGAATGACCCGCCACCCCTTCTGCCACCCCCCCTGTAGGTAGATCTCCCAACCTGCAAAGAAGCCTTTTAAGGGTCTTTAAAGACTAGAACACATAATGACTTCCTTCTTAAATGCTGCGATAATAAAAGAAAAAGAAAAACCACATTCCAGAACTACATACAGATCATATAAGGGGAGAAAAAAGAGTATTCAAGACATGAAATACAAAATAAAGTATAAACACAAAGTGATCCTACCCCTTCCAAAAAGAAGGGAAACAGGAAAAGAGGGACAGCGAAGGAAGGAGAAATTCCAACCATACTCATTCACTGAGCTTTGTTAAGCAAGCTCCGTTCCAATACAGTAATTCCAAAGCATACAATGAAACGCACAACAATGGCTTTGCATCATATATTATTAGAATCAGTGGTGATAAGGTTGCTTCACTAGCCCACCACAATCTCCGAGGTTGCTAAAGGCTGTGTTGACTGTAAGAGCACATAACAAAAGACCAGAATACACAGCTTAGACTTAACTGCCAACTTGACTTCTATGGAGCCATGCAGCAACCAACAAGTATGACTATACCAATGTAGTCCATGCACTAGCTCCAAGCCTTGTCACTTGTCTTCTTAAGGCTGAACCATTTCCCAATTTTTTCTATTGGGATAGATGGGTTTTTCCCCTAAATATTTGACCAGCCAATGCATAAAAATGACTAGTCAGACATTTAGGACACATTTGGGAAGTTATTGTTTCTCTGGCATATTTCTGCACTTGGAGCACTTCTAGGTGTTTCTGTTCTACATGATTAATTCAAAGTGAAAAGAATGTGTTTGGTAACCAGTATCAGGGAACATTATTTTCTACTGTCATGAAAGTGGAAATGCCACTAGGGTTTGGGGTATTATGGGTTTTAGGAAGAAAACGTCCAAATCCAAGGTACTCCAACAGAAACATTTTAAACCGACCATGTTTATGCATTTCCCATAAGAAAAGATGCTGGTGGTGGAAGAAATTTGGAGTTGCAGGATTTCAAATGGTTGAATCGACTAAGAGATGGGGTGGGGGGAGAAAAAGAGATACGAGGGGTTTCTGGAGCGAGATAGAGAGCTCACCTACATCAATTTTCAAGGGAGTTGCAGACGCAAGCTTCACGTCCATGTGAGGATGGAGGACCCCTCCCCCTTCCTTCGGTGGTGAGCCCCTATTTTTCGAGTGAGAGAGACATGAACCCAAATTTTTCCCAAATTTTTTAAGTGAAATGTTTCTGAGTTCATAGAGCACATTTTTTCCTGTTCAGCTGTTTCTTTTCCCAAAGGTCAGTTTGCACAAAAACGAACCCGCATGTCCAAACACGCTTCTGATGTTTTTGTGTTCCTGGAGAACAAAAGAACACTACAAATGTTCCCCATGGAACGTTACCAAATGTATCCTTGACACATTAAAACATTGTTTTCTACAATAGGAGCAACCAAAGCAGAATTCATATCCAGTCGAAAAAATTTATTGTTCTATGGAGTTTGTATTTTGTGAAAACTAAGATGTAAAACTTGAGGCAAATCCCATAACACTCAACTTTTTGTGACCCCAGACTAAAAAGACTGTTGATGAATTTCTTCAGACATCATAAAACAGCATTTGCCAAAATGTTCTACTGCCACTAGAAAAACCACCAAAATACAACACAGAATAATAATAATGAGAAAAGTTTTGTGGGGGAGTGTATTGCCAACACCCAGACAGTGGGGGAGCGAAATGACTGCCCCACTCCCTATGAAAGGCAGAAATCCCGCCCCCCCATGATGCTTCCACGCGAGCTCTCATTGGCCCCAGTGTGCGCAGAGGGCACGTTCCCCCACAGAGAATGCTCCCTCTCATAATAATAATAATAATAATAATAATTCATGAGAAATTGAATACTCCAAAAAAGGCTTGATCAGGGTTTTAGAGACTGCGACCAGATTGGTCAGATCATCCGACCCGCATCAATAATAATTCACCAGCTGAGGACTATCCAACTTAATGTACCCTGTGGATCAGACAATCCAGCAGTACTATCAGGTTTTAGCTTGCTGGATCTGCCAAGCCTTTGCTTCGACCATATGATCTGAGGTGACCTGGATCAGTGTAAGTACAGAATGAACCAACCTCAGATACCAATCCTTATGTCCTCCAGCTCTTGAACTCCTCTAAAATTTTGGGGACAAGGAATTAAACTCTTGTTTCAGTACAAATTCCATATAACAGAAACCGCGGGTGTGTGAGTTTCCCCCCCCCCCCCCAAGGAATTAAACTCTTTTTTTTTTAAGTTTCCAAGTTCCATAACAGCATGAGGAAAGAAAGAATAGCAACAATGGCAATAACAGTGAAGAAATATAGAGATGAGAAAGAACTAGGCTAGCAGAGAGGAAAGAGAGGAAAATAATAAAGGGGTAGGAAGAGTAGAAGAAATCACGAATGGATGGAAGGAGTTAGCGAGAGAGAGTACCTGATACGAGAGAGAGAGAGAGTTGCACAGCACAGCCAACGATATAACTAAAATTTTCTTCATTCCAATATCCATGAATCTTTCGTTACAGAATGTATTTAAAGGCTTAAAACAGTCCTAATCCTTATCCAAAAATAATACAGAACTTTACTCTAACTTGGGCTCAATAACTGAAACAAACTCCAACTCTAACTCGCTATTAATGACTCTAACAAGATAAAGATAAAAAGCAAAGCAAATTACATTATTATTTCTAATTAAACCTATGCTTCATGCACATCTTCAGGCCCTCTTCCTCTGCCTTTCCTGATGCTCTCTCGGATGGCCTTCTCACCAAATTCATCCCTGATTCGCTCCTGGCTGGCCTTCAGGCTATATTCCTTCTGAGGAGGAAGTCCTCATTATTGTCCTCTCCAACAAGGCTAACAAAGCAACCGGCCCAGACGATTATAGTATGGGATTTTTCTCCTCCACTAGGGACATCATCAAAGTGGACCTCATCAAGACCCTACAAAGCTTCTTTTATAGCCCCCAGTGAGGTTAAAGGGATCAATCACACCTTCCTTTGCCTCATCCCAAAGAAAGGAGGTGCCTCCTCCATGAGGTAATTCCAGGCCCATCTCCTTGTGCAACTTATTATACAAGTTTATTGCCAAAGTCCTTGCAAATATGCTCAAGCATGTGGTTGACTCTTTGGTTAGTCCCAACCAATCGACTTTCATCTCAGGAATAAGTATCTCAGATAACATTCTTCTTTGCAATGAGCTTGTCAAAGGTTTTAAAGGAAAGTCCCACTCCCCCGCTGCCCTTGTGAAGATTGAAATTCACATAGTCTTCGACTCTTTGAGATGGGATTTTATCATTATCGTAATGGTGAAGATGGCTTCCCCCCCCCTTCCCCTTTGTCAATTGGATCTATCTGTTAGAGTTGTTAGAATATCTTGTATAGGGGTAGTTCTGTCATTGTCCTGTTATAAGACATGATCAAGGTGTATTTTTCTTATTCTTTTCTTATTTCCTTTTACCTCCCTAGGGAGGTCTGTGTAATTTGGAAGAGTTTATTAATGAAGTAATATGTGTGTTGAGAATCACTCAACAGACATAACCGATTCTCTCCCGACTCCTCTTCCCTTCTCTTCTCTTCTTCTCCCTTCCTTCCTCCTTGCTGTCAACTCTTCAATCTTTCATTAGAATCGATCCAATGAAGCTTTACCTTGGTATCAGAGCTAGCATCTCTGGTTTGAGAATCGGCTCAGCTCAGTAGTTGTCTTCTCCTCTCTTTGGAACCCTATAAATGTAAAGGGGGTTCCATTAGAGGCTGTATATGTGAGATACTATACCTCTTACAGTCTTGGGAGTAGTATTCTTCACACCAAGTCCATATGGAGAGAGTTTAGGAGCAGCTGAAGTGTTTTTGAAGCTATGTAAGATGCCTGCCTAGTTACCGCCAGCTTGCGAAGCTTTTGTCTTGGTTCTCCTTCTCCTCCCCATCTCTTGGAATGAAACCTATTGCTTTTGAATCATCCAGGGATGTTATATCAGACCCCTAATCTCATGGTTGTTGAGAGGAAGAGTGCTTAGCTTCCAACTGTTGTGAAGCATTGGCACCAAACCCTGTTTTTCCGCCAGCAGTGGGCTATTTCAGATTTGATTCTGCCTTTGGTAGATTGGTTTGCCTTAGAACTTGACTCATTCAAGTCGCATGGGAGTGCTATTTTGAAGCCCTAAGAGCTTGTTCTTGAAAGTGGAAGATTGGAAGACTGCTGCTTCCTTTTTTGCTGTTGTACAAGTATTGGAAGCTCTGTTTCTGATTCTTAGTTGACCTTTCTTTGAAGATTGTTGCATTGGATGGTTATTTGTTTGCTGAGAATGGAATGTGTCATCTTGGTACATCTGTTTGGTGTTATGAACTGAAGTCCCTTAGCTGTTCGAAGGATTTGGTTTGAGTTATGCAAGTTTTTTGCTCTCTGTATGCCTGCTGTTTTTAGGCTTGGTCTCAGCCCAGTGATTTGGGCGATTGAGCACTATTTGTGTGTTGGTTTGCCCTCTTTGTTTGGGTTGAGTGTACTCCCCACTTGAGCAAACACTATATTGATTGCTGAAGTGTTAACCCATTATGTCCACTGTGTCTGGGCAAGATTCTTAAGTCACTGGACCAACTACAGCTGGCAGCCTGAGTAGTGGTTTCCCAACCATGGCTTCCTTTGATAACCCCAACACCCAAATCTCTATTGTGAAATTGGACAACACCAACTACTTGGATTGGTCCCGGTCTGTGAAGTTGTCCCTACACAGTAGGGGAAAGTTAGGATACATTAATGGGTCTATCACAGCTCCTGCTACAACTGATCCAGGCTATCTCAAGTGGGAGACTGAGAACTCCACTGTTATGACTTGGCTGATATTCTCCATGAAACCTGAGATAGGTAGGAGGTTTATGAGTAAGGAGACTGTGAAAGATATCTGGGACAGTGTCTCCAAAGTTTTTGATAGAGTTGGAGATGCAACAAAGGTGTATCAAATCCTCCAAAAGATCATCCATATGAAACAGGGTGATAGGAGTATATCTGAGTACTACAACTCTGTTATTAGCTTGTGGGAGGAATATGATCACTATAACAACCTCCAGTTGTCCAATTCTGATGGTCAAGCAAAGGTCTACAGGAGCCAAGAAAAGGAAAGGATACTTATTTTGCTTGGTGGTCTTAACCCAGAGTATGAGCCTCTCCGCCTACAAATCTTGGGAAGATCTCCCTTTCCATCTCTGGATGAAGTGTGCAGCTACTTGCAAAGTGAGGAAACCAGGAGAACCACTACGGATATTGCACCATCAACAGAGAGATCTGCTCTTGGTTCTAGTTCCCACAGAGACTGGAAAAGTGGGGGGAAAGGCCAAGGGCTACCTCGTGGAGATCACCGTGAGAGATTTAAATGTGATCATTGTGGCAAGCTTGGAAACACCAAGGACAGGTGTTGGGATCTTCATGGACAGCCCCCTGGTATGCGTGGTGGTTCATTTGGTGCCCGTGGAGGCAAGCGAGGGGGAGCTAGGGCTCACTCTGTGACATCTGAGTCTGAGCCACCTGGACCTCAACCGGCTCCTGATTCCCTCTCACAGGATGATATTGCAACCCTCCGCCGGCTGATGTCTCACCTTGGAGGGTCAACTACTGGTTCTACCTCTGGGGGCTCTACTACTTTTGCCTTAGCTCTGCAGGTCTCGTCTGCTTCTCCTACTGCACCCACCTGGATTATTGACTCTGGAGCCTCTGATCACACGACTGGTATGTCACAGTGCTATGATTCCTACTCCATTTGCTCTGGCCGGGACAAGGTAAGGGTTGCTGATGGTTCCCTTTCTTCTGTCTCCGGTAAGGGTAATGTACGAGTTACTCCTTCTATTTCCCTTGAGTCTGTCCTTCATGTTCCTGATTTTGCTACTAACCTATTATCAGTGAGTCACCTAACCAAATCCTTACATTGTTGTGTCACTTTCTTTCCTTCCTATTGTGTTTTTTAAGATTTGGAGACAAAGAGGGTTATTGGCAATGGGACTGAAAAAGGAGGACTCTATCTTCTTGAACCACGGCTACCTGCTCAATCTACTACTGCAGCTTATGTTTGTGGTCGGAGTGACCGTAGTACTTTGGAGTCTATACTCCTTTGGCATCAGCGTTTGGGTCATACCTCTTTTGTCGTTATGAGGAGACAGTTACCCCACTTGTTTACTTCTTTCCCTTCATCTTATGTTTTTCAGTGTGAATCTTGTATTTTTGCTAAACATAGTCACACATCTTATCCTTATCGTGGTAATAGATCTACTGCACCTTTTTCCCTTATTCATACTGATGTTTGGAGACCTTCCCCTACTACTTCTTTATCTGGTTTCCGTTACTATCTCATTTGTGGATGACTATTCTCGATCTACTTGGATTGTTTTGTTGAAACACAAGAGTGATGTTTGTGATGCTTTTAAGGATTTTTATCAACTCATCAGTACTCAGTTTGGTACTCGCATCCAAATTGTTAGGTCTGATAAGGGGGGTGAGTACACGTATAGGGGGCTCCAACAATTCTTTACCGATAATGGCATCATCCATGAACTAGCTTGTGTTGATACCCCACAGTAAAATGGGGTGGCTGAGCGCAAAAACCGCCATCTACTGGAAATCACCAGGGGTCTTCTCTTTGGTATGCATGTGCCTCAGACTTTCTGGTCTGATGCACTTCTTACTGCTGCCTTTCTTATTAACCGAATGCCAACTCCACTCCTTGGCTCCAAATCCCCCCTGACTCTTCTTTCTCCTTAATCCTCAGTTTTCTCCTTGCCTCCAAGAGTCTTTGGTTGTGTTTGTTATGTTCATGTCAACAAATCAGCCCATACCAAGCTTAATCCCAAAGCCCTCAAGTGCATTTTTTTGGGCTACTCTGATTCAACCAAAGGGTATAAGTGCTACCATCCTCCTTCCCGGAGACGACTTCTCTCCAAAGATGTCACCTTCTTTGAGTTTATCCCTTATTTTTCTTCCCCTCAACATTCTGTTCAGGGGGAGAGTACCAACAGTGAACAGAATGCTGATGTCATTCCTTTTCTATCTCCCTTGCCTACCTCTACTTCCCCATTCCTATTTGATATTGGAAAGTACAAAGAA